>NW_008238321.1:3651730-3686117 GCF_000691975.1 Corvus brachyrhynchos
GTCACAAGGCTGAAATGGGTGATTGAGGCATTATACTGCTTTTAAAAGGAGTGTCTTTATTAAAACTGAACTCCTACATTTCAGATCTTTTATTTGCTTGTATCTGCTGAATTAATTACTCAAGTAGCTGATTTTTAAAATGAATTTATTTTATTTTTACTTTTCTTGGCACACAGAAGTGATAAAGCTGCAGAAGAGCTGACCAGAGTTTTTTGACTACTGGTACCAGAATCCTTCACCTGAATTGCAATGCAGAAGGGTGTACTAGTGTTTCATTGCATCTCTGAACTGCATGGAAAACCCTAGACCTGTCCATGGGGAACAATATCGAGGAAAATGTCATTTTGTGTGTGTGTTCCTCAAAGATAATTAGTTTGCAGCCGTGCCTTGTGGAGGCTCAGACCTTTGCTGGTAGTGATAGGGGGTGTGAGAGAAAAGCCAAAGTGGCTGTTTAATCCAATATGAGTTGGTAGGGCTGGCAATAGGTGTTTGCAAAAAAAAAAGACAAAATAAAGCTAAATTTGAGGTCTCCAGTGTAGAAAGTGTTTGAATCAAAGCTGTTTTGAAACTAATTTTGGATAAAATGTTCATGTGAAGCTTGTACAGGATATGACTCAGTATTACTGTCAAATACCTGAAGAATAGCCAAATTGTTTAAGAGATGAGCTGCTCTTCTGACTATCTCTGAAAGTCCAGTGTGCAATAAATCCTGTGAAATACAAAGCATACAAGCTTCAGATAACTTGATGCGGTAAAGGATTCTCCAATCTTTGTCAGAGGTTCTTCCCCTTTATATCAAATTCAATTTGCCTTAGCTCCTGCATGAAGAGCTGGTGTGATGCTAGCAGGCTTTTCCCAGAATGGATGCTTTAATGCTTGTTCCATATTTGAAGTTCTCAGATTCCAGCCTCTTGGCTGTGCACTGAGTTTTGCCGATGTGGTTGTGGTTGGGAGTTACCACCAGGGGCCGGGCCCCTGCTTTGGGCCATCCCAGATTCTCTGGGATATTACAACTAGTTAAGGGCCTCACAATACCTCCCAGTCTAATTCAGGAACCTTCCCTTGACTTCATACTTTTGTCATCTATGCCATGTAACAGTTATTTAAAAAAATTCTATTTAGGGTGGCTTTCTTTCTAGCCATGATTGCTGCCATTGAAAAATAAATGCATATCACAAGAGGGTTTTTTTAAAAATAAATATGTGTTGGGTAATTAATAGGCTATTTTTGTCTTTTGTGTAACCAGAGGGTATAATTAGGGCCTATTTGTGGCACTGTATTGGATAGTCAGGGAAAAATCATTACATATGTTGTATAAAATTTAAAATCTCAATAACAAGAAAAGGTAGCTTGCATGGGATTTTTGTTTTTTCTAAATTAAAATGAACATCAATAAAATATTTTTCCCTATATTTTTTAAAGCATGGAGAATGTGCATGGTGCTGGTAAGATTAGCAGTGGAAAGTTATGTATCCCAAATTAGCAATTTTCTTCCTTCCATTAAGACAAGCGGAATTTCTTTTTCAAAGTCTCTCAAGATAAATGCAGTCTCTCATGCCAGCTTTCAGCCCCTGAAAAACTTTATTTAGTAATAAATCCATTGGATAAGAGGTTTACAAGGAAAGTGCTGACACAACCTTACCCACCCTGGCACAATTAGTTTAGCTGTAGGTTTGTTGTAATCCCAAAACAATAACAGAAAATTGTCATGTCAAATAAATATTCTGTCTGCCCATTTTATCATGCAGTTCCTGGATTAAAACTCTTTACATATGATTATGTACTCTTTAATCAAGATTTCTAATATCAAAATTGGATCCAGCTCCTTTTAAAGGAGATACCATACTCCTATATTTACTACTTTTAGTGCTAAGTAGAATTCCTGCGGGTTTTTTTCCTTTTTTTCCCCCTAGCTTCTTTCAGGGTTGAGAAAACAGTTCTGTATTTAATATAAATTTTGACCAGACTAAGTCCTTTTATAACCTTGCCACAAAAACATGATGTAAAAAGTGAGAAACAATAACTCTTTTGTCTCTTACTTGCACTAAGAACAGACAGAAAAATTGCATTTAATTTTGGTGTAATTGTTTAAGCTATACATCACCACCATGACCAAAGGCCAAAAGAAAAGCTAAAATATTTTCACTGGAAAAGAGGGAGGGAGAGATGACTGCAAATCTACTAAATCACTTCATCAGTCTCTGATATTGCCATTTAATACATCTTGATACACTGGGATTCATATTTCTAAAAGGCTTGTAGAGGGAATATTTTTGTGATGGAGCAACACACTGAGATTTGAACTGAACTGGAAGGTGTATATTTTTTTATTCTGGTTTTGTAGAGGAAACATAAAAAACTGATTAAAAAAAGGACAGAAAATAGTATATTATTGTAGGAAATAAATTCTGTTCTGTGTGAAGAAATGGAATCCTTACATCTGCAAAATTTCTTGGCTTACTATTCCCATAGATATAAAGCCTGGGAAAAAATTCTTTTTCAGTGATATAAGAGAGAAAAAAATCATTTGTGTACATGGCTAAATGTCTCATAAAGAGTTCAGGTGTTTCTTGAATCTCTAAATTGTAGGCAGCTGAACAGGTGAGCTGAGTTTGTGTTTCCATGGCCATTCTGAGGGCTGCACCCAGTTCTGCGGGGGGTGCTGTGGCAGGCCTGGCTTGGCATCCGTGGGTCAGTTTCTGGCCATTTAGGCCAGGCTTGTTTCTGTCCCTGCAAGGCTGAAACTTAAATTCTAGACATGGTTTTAGTAAGAAGGCAGTGACCGTTCATATGTAAGGTTCATGTCTAGGAACATCTGTTCAGAATATCTGGCATAAAGAGATTTTAACATCTTCCCAAAGTTCTGGACTTTAGGGCCATTGTCACCTGGAGGGATGTAGGTTCAGATGTATGCTTTGAATGTGTAAACCATGTCATTGATTTGCTTTGATACTGGCTTCTTTATCACTTGAATTGTAAAATAACTTAGTCAAATCAATATGTATAAGTATGAATTTTCCCACTGATTAAGTCAAAGGAATCACATTTTTCTAAATGTAGTGAATTGAACAAAATTTTTCTTGGGTTTGGAGGCTTTTTTTAATCCAAAGTGTAACCTAGCCGTAGCTAATTCAATGATAGATAATGATATCCCTTAGGAAGGAATAGGATGCAACTTGGTTCTGACCATGGTATGTTCACATTTCTCTCACATGGAAAGATTTCTTTACACAGAAATATATAGTGCAGAGTTTCTCATATCTTTTAAAAATTCAGGTGCTATGCTCTAAGAGAATAAACTCTATCCAGGCTTGGCATAAGGGATTGATTGCCTTGTCACCACGCTGTAGCTCCTGATCATACACAGTAGTTGCACTGAATACAGTTCTTCATGGGATGTGCCCTACTTTTCCACACTAATATGTTGTTTCATTCTTGCTTTGTCCCATTTTTAATTCCAATTTTAGTTGGAAAAGAACTCAGCAAGGATGTAATCTTTGAACAATTTTATTATCACAAAGGAACTGAAAGTCCCTTTGGTTCCTTTATTACATGATTGTGGTCTTAATGTTCTGAGATTGAGCTCTGCATCCTTCCTGTGAGAGAACAGCTCAATGGTTATGGCCCTGCCAGACTGGCTGCAGTGCTGCAGCTGTTGTGCAAACCCCATTTTCTGTGTTCAGCAAATGGGGACGGGTTCTTGGCAGAACATGCACAGAGCCCTGGTTAAACTTCCCCCAGTGAGCTTTAGTTTGAGTGTTTGGCAGGAAAAAAGGAGCAGTTTCCAATACTGAATGTACTTTTTGAGGATGAGCTATGTTTGTTCTGAGGTGAGAACCCAGGCTCAAATAGTGACTGTTCCTTGATGATGATGCATTTTTCTTGGGAGGTTCCCTTGCTTGTGTTGTCTATGATCTGCCCCATTCTTATGGACCATAGAAATGGAAAAACTGAGTCCTAAACCAGAGAATTTTAATGAAAACTAGAAGTAGAATACCACTGATACAGGTCCATAATAAGGCCCAGTTTTAAAAGTTATCATGAATAAATATGAGCCCTCAGAACTAGCATAAAGAATAGATGGGTTTAGGTTAAAAAATGGTTTGCTGACACTGTTATGTGCTTTCTTCAGCCTTTAAACTGATGGGAAGATTAATAACAGCTATCCCCAAGAGTTTCTTCAGTAGGATGCTGAGAGGGAGATGAAGGTGGTAAAACCAGCAGCAGCACCTGTTGAAAAGTACATCTTAAATTTTTTTCTTGCAACTTAAGAAGTTTTACTCTACAATTGGAAAAGTGTCAGTGGGTTATCCAGAGCAAAATGTAGGGATCGATCCTTGTACATATTGCAGGCTAGAGAAGGTTTGTGCGGTGGGCATAGGGACTGTAGTAACTGCAGAGGAGGTAATAACTGTGTGAACTGTACCATGTGTGCGTCATTTTCTTACTCCTGGGTGGGTGCAGTAATCACAGAAAGTACCACTACCTCCTGTGCAAAGAGGTTGTTCTTCCTGCAGTACGTCACCCCTACCAGGTCTGCTGTTGGACAGTTTTCTGCACTAATCAGTGACCTGCAAGTTAGCAGCACATAAATTGTTCAAAAGCATCGTTTGTCTGTATTAGTTTACTCCCTTTATCTGGGGGGCACAATTCATCAGTCTTTTTCTCCAGCAGCTGCTTTCAGGCTTGGCTTGTCCACCATCACTTATTCTTCTTGCTGGTAAATTTATTTGCAGGCTGAGTGCACTTAAATGAAAGCTGGGAAGCCAAGCCAAAACTGCTACTGCTGCAGGTAGAGCTCCTGCCACAGAGGAATGAGGTTCTTTACGTAACTGAGGAGGGAATGGCTGTTGAGGGCTTTGGATGTGAACTGTTTGAAATCAATTGTTCTGTTTTGCTGAGCAAAGCAGCAGTGCTGAGCTTAAGGTTTAGGGATGATAGTTCAGAGGGGAAAAGAAAAAGGATTAAGAACAGACAATTATCGTTAGGTTCAGTGGCAGTTACATACTGAATTCCTTGGTGGGGCTTGAGAACCTCAGTGCTTCTCCACAGTCTTTAACAAACCACCTCATACACAAACCAGAGATTTAAGAGCTCTTCAAACTCAGAATTATTGTTGTTTCTCAGTTCTTTTTGCCTGGAATACTATGGGAATGCCTGTAACTCCATTTTCTTTCTCCTATTTTTTAGAATTAATCACAGACAGTAGAAGTCATCAGTGACTGGTGAATGCTATCATGAATCACTAAAAAAATCTCATAGGCTGTATATGTCTATAAGAAACACCAAAAAAGCCATGCTAGCTTTATGTAAGCTCCACAGAAGGCCAGAAGCTGAGGATCTGAAAGAGTCTGAGAAAATCCTCTTGTGAAAAAACATAGAGTAGGATGGAAGGGCACAGAGAGCACTGTCTGTACGGGAAGTTTTGGTGGTGAGTGCCTTGGTGAAAGTCTGGAGGATGAGCTGTGCAGGACAGGCTGGTGCAGCATCCTCTGAGCACTGGATGTGCAAATGCAACAATCCTGTCTCCTCTGGAATGCACGGGTTTATTACTCAAGTGGCTTTGTTCACTTTTGTAACCAGCTAGCAGTAAAAGCTATTCCTTATATGAGTTAGAATGTAATATTTTCTCTTTGGAGCGAAATATCACCTTTTCAAGAATGTCTCTAATACCTGGGGAGAGCAGAGCAGTTCTGGTGTGCTTGTATCAGTTCATTTACCAAAGAAAAAGACCAAAAATTCTCTTCTAGGTGCACAGGACACCTGCTTTGACACTTACTTGAGATGTAAGAGTCCAAACCAATGACTTGCTGTTAGAATTGTGCTCCTGATGGGAAAATTCAGTCTAAGGGATGAGACTAAGTAGACTTTGAAGTAAGAGCATTGAACATCATATAATATAGATTGATATGTTGACCTCTTCTCTGGCTGCTTTGATCTCCTGATTAGGTCCTACTCTATCAAACTATTTTCCAAAGTGGCCATAGCTGCAGTGAACTAACATTTTCTCTGAAAGCAGTAGACGCTTAGATGAGATAAATTGTTTGCTTGCAGAAGATAAGTGGCGATTATTGTATAAAATATTTACATATTTATGTATTTACAGTAACTAGGTCCAAGACTATGATGTGCAAGAACAAAACTATTTTTCTATAAATTTAAAAAAGCCACTTCTTTTGTTTTCTTGGTACTTTCACCTTTCTTATTTGCACATTCATATTGTTTTTAATTGCTGAAGTGTTATAAGTTAATTCTAGAGATGTGAAATACTTTCCTTTGCCAGGAAGCAGTAAAGATTTTACCAGACTTCTGTCAGAACTTTCTTATTGATTGGAATCTAAAAGCTGTCATAAAAGGTCATCCACTAAACTTCAACCTATTGGCCATTAGTAAACATCATACTCAAATTAATCATCTGTAATTAAGATTTTATTTCAGGTGAGCATATCTTATTTGCTGGTGTAACTTTTCCAATATTTTAGTTTTTTAAAAACACAGATTACTCTGTGATATTAGTGGACAGAGCCTTAGATGTTAGAGTGGGCTGCGTTTTGTTTCCTCTTGGGTGTGTGGGTGGCTGTTAGCGGGCGCTTGGCAGGATGTCCAGGATGTGGACAGTTAATGGCCTGGAGAATTGGGAATAAGGGCGAACAAGTTTCCCACAGTACTACTTAATTTAAACTATCAATGATTTCACAGGAGAACACACTCATTGGTTCTCAAACCTCTCATCTTGCTGTAATTTGACTGGGATTTTAGGCTTATGTCTTTACTGTGTGATTGATCTTATATCAGTATGGGAAATCACCCTTGCCTTGCTACACTCTTGTTACACTGCAGGTTTCGTTCATTTGGGCAATTTCAATAGAAGGCTTTTCTTGCATGCAAATATTTTAATTGCTTAATGTATATCTCATTAAAGTAAATGTCAATGTTGAAAAAACATACAATTTTATTATGGCTGAAGAAGATGCAACAATGAAAAACAAACTGTGTTTTCCTGGGGGCTGAAGGAACAGGGATACAGGACATGCATACAAATGTTTTTCCAAGTCTTTTGGTAGCTGGTAGGGTGGGAGGATTTTTAAGTGCTGTAGTGTTCTTTGACTCAACGTTTATTTCAAGCTTCTCTGTATCCCTTGTTTCTTTTCAGACGTTTCATTAGTATTCATCTATAGTCAGTAGGATCTGGGCTGTAATAACTGGTGGCCTGCTTCCTGTCTGAGTAATCCCACCTCTCTCATTAGCAAGGAATAAATGAACCTTCAAGGCTGGTCATACATCCCAAAGTAGCTTTCATAAAAAAGAAACCCAAAATATGTTCTGAGTTTAATTAATTCCTTTTGAGCGGTAGTTTTTGTTCTTGTAGGTTGCAGCAAATCGTCTGTCCATGAGTGAATGTGCCAATTTAGGATCAGAATACTGTTTTGTCTTAATCTTATATAATCAAAGTGTTAAAAAGGGTTATATATGTGTGTATATATGCAAAATTCCAAATGCTCATAACTTTCCAAAAAAAACTCTCTGAAGACCCAGAAACGCAGGGCCGTTTTTTGAACTATTACTTTGTTGTCATTTTGGGCTGGATTCTCCGGTGATAGTCCATCAGATCATTAAGCTGACTCCAGTGAGTCTGCACTAGTTTAAAACAACTGAAGATTGTCTGGTAGTTCTCATGTTTTGTGTTAACAGTGATGCCAATAAAACCTGAGCTCACTTCTAACATGTTTGTATATAAAATTCCCATGTTTGTTCTCTGGTGGGGCTACCAAAGCCTGTAAGAAACAAACTAAGCAGCCCAAAAACTGCTGACTGACTGATTTATGCATTCTCATCTATGTTTTTCTTGACCAATGATCCTTGGTTCTTAAAGCAATGTTCCCTTGCTAACTTTGCTTCTCTTGTAGGGATGAGAGTGGGGGCAGAGAAGGAACTTCCTAGATGGATAAGGTCATATCATGTTTCTTTGTAAAAATGGATGCAATTGCATGGTCTGAGGGGAAAAAATGTGGGATACTTCAGGTTTATTCAGAAAGAAATTTATCTGCGAACTTTGTGTCTGCCACAGAAATGCCAGACTTGTAAACCAGCAGAGCCAGCAGAATTTTGTACTTGTTTGCACCCATACCTCATTTTTCTCACAGAAGGGTAATTTCCCAAGTGGACAGTGTCCTTTAAGATGAGTAGTATAAGAGTGTGAAAGCCTCCATCTAGGAACTTCAGCTAGTAAATCATTCCGATTCACTTTTTTCTTATATGAAGCTCTGTATATCCTGATATAGGATAACCTGCCCAGCGATGCTAGCTCATTTGGAAGCAGTATGAAACAGTGTGTCTGTGTGTAATCTGTGAAATAATGTAGATAAAAATGCATCTTTAGGTGGCTGACATAGAACTTATTCTCTAAAAGTGTCACTACTTCATCTCTTACATCCCCTATAGGATGCTGGGAGCTTTTTTTCAGAATGTGTCTTTACTGTAATTAATTTTATATTCAGACATGCTGACTTCCTGTTGAGCTGTGGAAAAAAGCCTGTCTACAGAGAAAAGCTTTTAAGTAATTATGTGGAAACAGATGTGACACATTTGCATCCCAACCTTAAATCTTGTTTATTTGGAGCTGGCCAGAAACAGAGGGGCATTTTGGAACAAAGGAGCTCAAATTACTGTAAACTATTTAAAAACAATAGAACTGAAGTCCTTAGTAGCACTGTAGACTGTGTATTCAACCAGGATGAAATCACACTACTTGCAAGTATTTGTACTCTGGTTGTTCCAGCACTTGATAGTGGTGGGAAGAAGGGGACAGTTGTTTGCAAACACTTTAACCTGTTGCCCCTGCAGCAAGAGAGAGATCTCGAAAGATATTATCTTTCTGTGAGGGAGATCTCTAAAGATATTATCAACAGATCATGATTAAAATAATACTGTTAACTGCATTGTTTAAAGGGTTTTGTTTGTAACTTTCCCATTCTTTTAACTTAATGTTTTTCATGTTGCCAGTGAATTTGAAAATAATACAGTGCAAGAAGCCATGTAATCTTGTGTGATTTTGCTGTAATCTTATAAAAAAAATTAAGCAGGAACTCATAAGAGCAGGAATAGCTAAATTGTGCCAGAAATTGCTTATTTTATGGGATTCCTGCTTTGGAATGGTCAACAAGCCATGCCTTAGTGCAGTGTAAGTGTATGGGAAAGTCTTGGTCCTTAAAGTGTAGGAGGAAACTAAAAGAAATGCCTATAGAAACAGTATGTTTTTTCTACAACAATGTAACTCTAAAGGCCAAACCTCCACCAGCTCCTTGTCTACCTAGACTGCTTTCCAAAATAAGGAAATTGAAAATTGCTTTGTTCTGGTTTTTCTTCTAGAGCAAAATGGATCTGTTGTCTGGCTGTACTTCATTAAACTGCTTCTCCATTTTCCCCTGGGGAAAGATTTATATCTGCAGTGTGTGAAATGATCCTTGGTTATTATATAGCAATTTAACAAATGTTTCTAACTGTTACCTCTAGTTTACCCTTAGAAAAACTAACATTGCAGCGCTTTACTTGCTCAATTGCAGTATTTACTGGGTGCTTTTCTTTTTTTCCTTTCTTTAAAACTTTTCCTGCTTCCTGCATATAAAAGCTACTGAATTTGATAACTGAAAAAAACACCTCTGGAAAGCTCCACCTCTGGAGGAACTCATATCGTATTTCAAACTGTATGTGCCAATTACAGAGTTTTGAAATTCATGGCAAGATAGCGGCCATCAATGTGGAGGAAGATTTATTTAATGCAATATTGTTGCTGTTTTCTACAATATTGCAAATCTATCACTCCTAAACTATTTTGTAGTGTCTACCTGAAGTTTTATAGAAACTTATGTAGAGATTCCTTTTTCTGTAGCCGTATTTTAAAGAACCTGTGCCTACTGCCCTGTATTCAAGTATCCTGTAAGAGAAAATATAGACAGTGACGTTTTTGTAGTTAGAGAGATAATGATTTAAATAAGGGCCAAAGTCAAAAGAGTTGACATTAATTAGAAAGTAAAAGCAGTGACTCTGCTACGCCTGTATGTTCTCCTTCTGTTGCATATATAGTAGGTGGCAAATTTACATCATTTTTCATTCTTGAAGAAAAGTTCCATATTATAATTATCCTGCCTAAATTTCTGAGTGCTTTTAGCAACAGCTATGCCCCATACACTGAAATTACAGGATAAAGAAAAAAACCCTGTAATTTCTAATCACTTACTTTAAGACAGCTGAATAGTTTTTATGTATAGACTTTAAACTCTTTAACATTTTAAAAGTTTATTCCCATTTTTCTTGACTTCTGGCTTCCTTGCCCCAGAAATGGAGTAGTGATATGCTGAGGAGAACAATCTAAAACTGCACAATTTTCACATTTAAAAAATAATTCTATACCTAATGTGTGTATTTTTTGGTACTTTTCCCAAGGGAAAACAGAATGTTATGACTGTAAGGAAAACCCCCCCAAACAAGTGATTCTTCTTCAGTAATTCAGGTGAAGGTCTCCCAGAGTTCTCTCCTGCATTTTGAATAACTGAACAACTCACAGAATAATTCAGATTGGAAAGAACCTCAGGGTTTAAAATAACGTCAGTCTTGGATGAGAGAAAGTTGTCTCAGAACTCATTTGAGAGGCTGCTGCTGTTTCAGTTTTTTTCTACTCTTGCTCTTTAACAAGCCCTTACCTCAGGTCTATGGATTTTAACATACAGCCCTTGAAAACAAACCTCATGTGTTAATTGCACAAAGGAATGCAAAGAAACAGGTGGGCAGGCAGGTGTTTCCCTACTATAAATTTTTCTGGAGATGGGTGATTCACTTGTACTTATCCCCATGCCAGTAATGGATGCTATCTATAATTCCAGGCTGACAGAGGGCCACCTGCCTCAGAGCTGCAGTGCTTTGTGTGATGTATTGTACAAACGCGTCCACTTCTTGCAGCAAAATTTCAATTCCCTTGCACTAAGGCTTATTATTTAAAACCGAAGATGCTCAGGGGTTAGGATATATTTAAGTTTATAAATGAATACATTACCAGTGCTATATGGACAATGTCCTAAATTCAGATCAGATTGTGACCCTGACCTTGTGCTGTAGAGTTTATCTCAGAAATTCATTAGATTTAATAGGAAGAGTTTAAGACAATATGGTGATATACGTGGTATAATTACTGCTTGTAATTGATTTATATGCTACTTGAAAGTGTTTTCTATATCTAAAAAAAAATTAATTGAAGCTGCAGCTTGAATGGGCATATTCTCAAAGGTGATTTGCAAATAGTCACAGCTTAGGAGCCACTTTTTTTGCCGGAACTGAGAGGAGAATTTGGGCTTCCAGATTTGATCACACCTTTTCCACTTAAAGAGCTGTGGTTGTTAACAGCTGCACTGGGGAGCACTTGCCCCCCAAGAGATCTGCCATAGACTTGGAGGAGTGAAGGAAACATGCTTAGAAACCAAAAAGCAACCTCTTAAAAGTCATGTCGATGCATTTCCTTCTTCCAGCAACTCCCTGGATTCCCAAACATCATGAATTTTTGCTTTAAAATGTGAAAAATAGGTGTTTTTTACCCGGGAAACAGTCCATTAATCCAAGCCATGAGCAGCCAATTTCTCCATGAGATTGCTAAAGAAAACAATGTCAAAGGTGCTACTCAAGCCTAAGTAGAGGGTATCCAGAGCCTTTTCCAGCTCCTGCTGTCCTCTTGCTGTGTACATTGGTGTAGATGCACTTCCACTGGGATCCTGCCACCTCTTCTGTCTTTTCAGCCACATGGATCGTCAGCCCTGGCTCCAGTGAAGAGGCAGACTGAGGGACGTCACTAGCATATCATCCCTCAAACATTGGAGTGCTGCCCCCAGGCTTATCTCTGGTGAGCCTGTTTTTATCCTTTTCGCTCTTCAAATCTAGTTTAAAGCTCTCTGATCGCTGCTAAGTCCTGTGCGAAGATCCTTTTCCCCTCTGGAGTCAGGTGTACCCAGTCTGTTGTCAGCTGACCTGTTGTCCTGTAAACAGGTCCACAATCACAAACCCCAAAATTCTCCTGGTGACACCAGTATCAGAGCAGGTATTGGTCTACTGGCTCTTTTTGTTTCTTCCCACATCATTCCCCACAGTTGGAAGGAGAGAAGATGAGACTTTATTTCCAAAGGTGTTCTGTGCCTTTAATCTCTGATATTTGAAAAGTGCTTTTTGATTTGCCTTTGAAGGAATTATACTGTTCTGCGTGAATGGAAGTGAAGACAGAAGTGAAGAGCAGAGAGTGAAGTTTGAGAAGTTCGTTGTGATTCTGACAGTTGCCCTCCTACTGAGGACTCAGCCAAGCCCAATGCAGAGCACTACTACTTAAACTGTTAAAACTCTATTCATTGTCACATTTAGTGAATCACAATTTTGCTTTATGCTTCTTTCTGCAGGAGCACTGGCATAATTTGAAGCAGCAACTACTTTAATGGGATGTAATGAGCAATTAATGGGCAAAATAATATCTGTGGTGTACATAGTAACAGCTTGTCACTGCTCCTTTGTTCCTGTTCTCATCATCTTTGTCAGCATCTGACCTATAATCAGGGTTTTTTCATGCTTATCCACAGTACTATTATTTTAGGCAAGGCCTCATCGTCCCTTTCAGCAGAGAGAAAATTGATTGAGTGAAGAACTACATGAAAAGAGAGTAATATGCTCTCTTGACAGAACCAGTCTCCCTTGCTCTCCACCTCTGTTGATGACTTCCTTAACCAATTTTTTCAGCCTAGTTTTCCCCAGAGGAATGTTGTTTATAAATGTTTCCTTTCAAGCTGGAATGTGTCCTGAATTTTGCCGTAGGATTTGCAAATGTGTAGTCCTGAACCTTTTTCAAGTCCTGTTGACTATTAGGGTCTTTCACTAGGCCCCACATTCCAGACACTTTTGAGTTCCCCTTTCCTTGAGAGCTCTGCCCATGCAGTTATCACGAGGAAGAGGGGACACAGGTCCAGCTCCACTCCTTGCCTTTGTGTGGCAGCTGCTTGCTCCGTGCTGGGCTGGGCCAAGGGAAAGGCATTTGCCTGTTTTTATACGGATCAAGGGTCAGAATAGTCTTTTCCATCACCAGATAAGTCTTTTCCATCACCAGAAAAAATACGATTTGGGAAGAAATGATTCAAATGTAACTTTGTTTCCATAATTCAAGAGTCTCAGAGCTATTTATTCTCATTCCCCAAATGGTGTTTCTCTTGAGATATCAGGGGAATCAGCTGTCTTCACTGTAGCCTCAAGGTATATTAAGAATGTTATCCAAGAGCAGTAGCTGCACTGGAAATCAGGAAGCAATAAAGCACAACTTATGCTAGACGACTTTAAAAAAAATTTACATTTCTACAACATTACAAGTTTGTTTTTAACAGAGAGGAAACAATTCAGTCATGAACTTTAACATTTCTGAGAATTCCACTTTATTAAAAGATGCAGAAGTTCGTTCATTATGAGTACATACACACTATTTCTGTACCCCAGGAAGAAAATGTGAAATCTATTTCATAGACTTCCTGGGGAGGAAACAATACAATGATATATAAATACAGTTATCCCATAGTGATGATTGATGCTAGAGTGCTCAGATATTAATAACACCAGGGTAGTATAATATTAATAGAGTTGTAATTTACCTATAACACAAAGGAAAAACTCTTTGAAAAGAAACTCAGGCAGATGTACTTTTTTTTTCTTTTTTTGCCAGCATGTAGCATGGATGTGAGGAAAAGCAGGGTCAAAGGGCTTACAAAATAACACAGATACCCCCTCTGAGTGCATTTTCATGGGATTGCTACATGTGCAGGGGCACAGGTTTATAAGGTTTTGAACAGATGAATGGTGAAGTTTAAGTCATAAATCTGGAACCAGCTGCATAGAAAGACCAGTCTGTAGTTTTTCAAAGCTTGAGAACCTTGCAGTCTGTGCATTGAACAACAGAGACAGACAAGTGGGAGAAAAATGGTCAGTCCTTTCTCTAAAGGAAAGTTCTCTGCCATTTTTATGTTTACATTTTTGTTTTTCTCATTGGCACTGTGTGGCTTTGCTTACTGGAGTTTAGTTGAGTGTGTCAAGAGAGTCAGAAATTTTTGAGCCTGCAAAACTAACATTCTTTGGGAAAGGACTTGGCCAGTCTTGTTTGCTTTTCAGGCATGGTGGAAGAAAACTGAAAAGATTGGTGAGGGAGGAGCAGCAGGCCATGAAGATTTACAAAAACTGACTTTAAGCTAGAGGAGCCTGTTTGTATTAAGTGTTGCTTTCACAGAACACGTAGGCAATTGGAACTAAAGATAGACTTAAACCTTGGTGTCCTGGTACCCACAAATTCTAAGTCTTTGAAGCATTGCTCATGTGTCTCTAACACATTCAAGATTATTTTTACTGTTTGTTTCAAGCTTTTTGTGCTTACCATATTCTTTTTTTTCAACCTTCCCCTGACAAATTACAGAAAAAAAATGCTGTGAAACAAGGCTGTGTGAAGATGGGGTTTATGTTCCCGAATCCACAATAAATGTCTGTCTTCCCTATGTTAAGATATTGCAGGAAAAGATTTGTGGCAGTTCAAGCCATGCTGCCTCCTCTAATTTGCCTGCCCCTATTCTTCAGTTTGGAGTACCATGAAAAACTCTGTTCTTCCTCACAGAAGCAGGCATATCTTATTTTGAGCCAATCTGTTTTCAGTAAAGTCCTCTTTCAGTTCTGGTAAAATTTTCCCACTGTGTTGATCTATAGAGCTGAACTGCTGATTTGATAAACTGTGATGAAAAAGTAATTTGTCTCTCTGAAATAAAGGTTAACTATCTGCCAGATTTCACTGTTGAAAACAACTGTTCTTTGCCTACAGAAAAATGAGTTAGAGGAAAATTGAAACCTGTTGAAAACATCTTTTCCTCCCGTTAATCACAATGCTTAACAGGTTTGGCTAAATATGAGTCACTTCTTTCCAGGGTGAGGTGAAATCTGAGTGCATAGATTCAAATCAAGAGGGATCTTCCATTGGTAACTCTGCCCAAAAGAGGTCAGAAGGAAAGTTTCCTGCTGAAGTGTCAGTGGATTGGGTGTGTATCCCTTGCATCCTCCTTTGCTTGGGGAAGTTGGAAGTCACACTCCCAATTCTCTGTGGCCCTGAGCAGGTCTTGCCCACCTGATGCCATGCAGGTCATGCAGACACCCCAGCTCAGCCTCCCTGAGCAGTGAAGCATCAGCAGCACCTGTGTTATTCCATTAATTGCCCTGGAGATGTGTGACCTGCCCAGGGTCTGCCGGCAGGTTAAACGGTCCTCAAGAAGCAATTTATTGACTTCCCCTCATGTATTGTATTATGTCCTTAATGTATTCTTGAAACTAATACAGTTCTTAGAAGTCATTCAGCACTTGATGCATTGCTTGTTTTCATGCAGAGAAAATATACTGACAATTTAGTTAGGGAATAGTTTTTGAAGGTCTTTTATTTTTGTCATAAATACAGGTAAATAACTATTTTTAAAAAAGATTCTCCCACAAATGGAATATGCAGAGGTGTGCTGATAGGAAAGAAGTTACAATGTTTTGGAAGTTCGTACATAGAATATTAAATTGTATTCCTACTGCAATACATATTATATTTTAAGTTCAGTCATAGCTTGAATAATATCTAGCAGTTGTAGTATATTTGTCATTTTTAATACCCTGCATTTGTTAGACATTAGTGTGTGCTTCATCTAAAGACAAATAATTTGTAAGATATTTTGAACACTTTTTCTTTTTAGCAGGAATAAGTGCTGGTATTTAAAAGCCCCATTTCAGCACAGACCATGGGCACACAAGCTAAAGGTCATATTGGTCAACATAGACAACTTTTGATTCATTAGATACTTGAAGGTGGGCTAGCAACCACCAGCATTTGTAGAGTGATCAATTAATTTCTCAGTGATAAACATGAAAGAAAATCTTTATGCCACAAGCAGTTTTGTCAAGTAGCTTGGAAAGGCTGTTTGATAGATGGAGCCTTCAGGGAAGAACCTAACAGGAATCAATTGTTGCCCTGACTGTAACTTAGCATGAGTTCCTCATTAGCAACTCAACTCATCATTAATTCTCAGCAGCCCTTCTGCCTTTGGTTTATGTTTATGTGTTACCTCCTTTTCACTCTGATCACCTACAAAAATTTGAGCTGTGTGTTTAATATCCAGTATACTTGTCCCAGTAGATAACTTCAGGTTTTTGTTCCAGAAACATATATTTGTCAGCTGGAGCCAAACAGATTTTAGAAGGGCAAGCAAAAAGGATTGTTTACACTTCAACAAAGAATTATTGTATTGTTAGCAAGTCACCATTTCCCTTCTGTCACAGCTGCTCCCAGGTTAGCAGCTGGTTGAAGTGGGACAAGCCTATATTTTAAGGACAGAAACACTTGCTGCATGTTAATGTCATCCATCTTTTTGTAAACAACCCTAGGAATGAACTGTGCTTTTCTGACATTTGGTTTTCATGATATCGTCCGGAAACAATATGGGATCCAGCATAAGCAGCAACACCTGGTCATCTAGACTGGGAATATAAAAGGCAAATAAATGAAGAAAACCGGTTGTTGATAAAGATTATGCAAATATGAGAACTTCAGTGTGTTGTTACTTGGACATTATTACTTTTTTGAAAGAGAGTGAATTGTGCAACAGGACTTTGGTTTTTCTCTTTTAAACAATTCTTTTTCCTTAGGACTCTCAGCTGCCTGGGTCTTTTTAGTTTATCAAATAGATACCAAGGGAAATTTTGCTTTTATCAATAATAACTGTGAGATCAGGGTTCCCAGATAATATAAATCCTCTATTTATTTTGAGATTGGTTTTGAAACTTTACCTCATCTTTACATTTCACATTATCATCTCTGTATTAGAAGCCATTTATTTTAAAATAAAATCTTCCTTTTCATAACAAAATGCCAAAAGTGTCTGGAAAACTTAAGATACTTCTTTTTTTTTTTTTTTTTGTATTCGTCAGTGACTTTATTGCAGCTATCATGAATAATGAACTTGATTTACTTCAAATTGCTGACAGGAACTGTTGCAGAGGGTAGAGAAGAGAAAAAGGTTTCTCAGTTTCTGCACAAAATGTTTGATTTCAATTTAGCAAGTGGGGGGACAAATGTGAGGCAGAGCTTGTAGCAGTTCCAGAACATGTTTCACCTGCCCTGTGGGCAGCTGGTGCTCACTCTGGAGTCCCAAACCTTGGGAATTTGGCTTTGGAATTGCAGCATGACTGCTCAGGGTACCCACCATGGGAACAAATCAGGGCCAACCATGCACAGCACAGCTCCTTTGGGAGACAAGGATAATCTCTCAGCATGAAACTATGCCAGACTTAGCTGGGGTAGGTAACAGAAAGGGTAATTTACTAAATATTGTATATCCTCTTAGTCAGTTGGGAGGGAGAGCACTGTGTACATGTTGGATAATGTCTTGTTATTTTGAGAAGTGGAATTCTGAAGCTTATGTGTCACAGATAATACTTCATAATTTTTTGTTTAAATGGCCACACTTATTGAAGGTTTCATGGAGAAGGTTTGTCTTGCTCCTCATTCTTCGTCCATAGTGCTAGAAATGCCTGAAGAGGCAATTTATTCCCTGGAGGGAATGTATCTGAGAAGAAAAACTTCAAGCTGCCATTGATGGTTAGTCCTCTGTGCTCTGGGACAGGTGATTAATACTCACCCACTGTCAGCCATGACCTTCACACACAGCGGAACCCCAGCCAAGGTCCCCAGATGCTCCTGCACACTGTGGTGTAAATCAAAACTAGCTCAGTTGACAGTTTGAGTCATGCCATGAAAAGGAGGTATTATCTTATTTGAATATGTCTGTGAAACATCCATTCCACACTGACAATTCACCAGCAAAGCTACTCTTGCCCCATTTATTTGCTAAGAATTCTTCTTTTCACTCCTTGCATTCATAAGGGTTACCCATATACTCACACACAGAGTGCATTATAATCTCCTTTTCCATCCATTTTATTAAATGAAGTAGGAGATCTACAGCAATAATTAAACCTTCCTTTTTTCTAGTCTCTGTGCTCTTAACAGGTATGTAAAAAAATCAATAATTTTATTTAGGAAAAAGAGCAAGATCTCTCACTGATGTTTTAATGAGGAATCCACTTAAGGGGAGGTCAGCTTAAACTGTCTTGGTGTGCATTTTCTGGATTGATGCTAAGACATCACATATACAAGTTTTAACTTTATGTTCAGAAATTACTTCACAAAGCAGTTAAACAGATGTTAAAGAGGGAGAAAAGTGATGCTGTGTCACCTCTTTATTACCTGGCCTCCTGTGTCTGTGTGTAATAGGGAGTAATTTTGTTTCTGGCTATAAACTGGCTGGGCTGGCAATCTCCAGAAATGTGGTATCATGTTCTTATTAACTAGCCCTACTTTTGGATTCCTATTTTCTTTTTTACCTAAGAGTTTCCTCTTCTGCTTTTTCTGATGACCACAGATTTCCACAGCAGTGTTTGTAACTTGAGCAATAGGTTTTGTAATAACGGTCTCCACCCTCAAATAGAGTCTTTATAAATATTATCCCATCTGTGTGATTGCACTGTTAAAATTACAGCTCGTAAAACACCCATTATGGGCAAAAAGAGTCCAGTAAGCATTCTGGAAGTAAAGATGACTTTTCAGTTACAATTGCATGTTGTGTAAATGGAACACAAACTTAGGAGAGATTTTGATATTTGCAGTCCCATAGTGCAACATATTTGAGAAAAATGTATTGAAACCAAGTCTACAGCTGGCCTTGGCAGATGTCAGTTTTGTGGAAATAAAGAAATGAAAACACCTTCTGGGCTCAAGTGAGGACTGACCTACATTGCTACTCTAAGCTAAGTGCTCACTGAAAAAAAATTGTGGAATGGTTGTTCAGCACCTGAAAGACCTCAGGAAAGAACTTAGACAGTTTATACAGGTCCCAAATGCACAGGGATGCTCATGAGACTGCTCAGGCTCGTATTATCTGCTGGAAATCCAGGCAGTGTTGAACAATATTGTCCTGTGTTGGCAGCTGAAATAAGAACAACAAACCAGGTGTATTGACCTAGTCTGGAAGCCATAACACAGACTTTGTAGATTCATACTTACCAAATGGTTCCCAAAATCCCTGTGCCTTGGTGGGAGTCATGTATTGAGTACTGACAGTGGGAATAGCAGCTTAAAACAGCTGTGGCACAAGTCGCAGTGATATCTGACCTATTTCTTTCATGCTCTCTAGTTTATTTGAAGTTCAAAATTCTGCTCTTGTTATTTACATTGCTTTCAGTCTGTGCACCCAATTTTGTTGGTTTGTTTTGATTTTTTTTTTTTGTTTATTAGCAGCAAAATCATCAAAATCCTCTTTCTAATGAAAGATAGTTATATTAAAAAAGGTGTAGAAAAAGCCACAAGATTTAGGGCAAATAAATGCAATTGTGTTATAATATAAATGTAAGTGTATATTTTAATTTAGTGTGACAGTACTGTTGCTGCTGTGATCAAGATTTAGAAGTACTTTTTGGTAGAAATATTTTCTTCCTCTGCAGAAGCTGACGGAATCCAATTCAGAAAGTTGTAATTGGCTTTCCACTATAAAATGCCAGTTTCCTCCACCCTCTCCTCAATATAGCACAAGATTATATGTTTTTATGTGCCTACCAAGTTGAAATCTCAAGGAATAGATTTACATGGAGCATTAACTGCAATATGTAGCTAGGAAGCTGTGCAATAAAAGAAAGATATGCTGAAATTCCTGCAAATTACAGACCTAATCTACTTCCTGGGTGGCTCCAGGGAACTCAGTTAGAAAGGACAGCCTCATCTTACCGAAGACTAGATGAGCTCAAATGTATCTCTTGTAATTAATGAGGGGAAAAACACTGAAGGTTCGACTGAAAGAAGGCAAAATTGTGGAGAGCAGAGTGAGGAAAGCAGGATTTTATATGCACATTGGAACAACTAATTAGCTTTTATTTTTCATGGAATATGAAACTTTACTTTTGCAGGGGAGTCCTGAAGTGCAAGCTGGCCATTGATACAAGAGAGGATTTGGTTTGCTCCTACTAAGTCAAGGAATGTGTTTTTACTGGTACTGAAACAGCTGAGAGCTAAACCTAAGGAATTGGTCGTGTCTTGAAGTGAATCCAGGCTGGAGCAGGCAACTCCAGCTGGGAGGCACCAGGGAAAGCACTGAGCCGTGGGAATCTTCAAGGGAGTTTTGGAAGCTGCCCTTGAGCTGTTCTCAGCCCTTCAGAAGGGCAGTGTGTGTACCTTGGGATAATTCTCAATCCAAAAGTTTTGGTTTATTCATGCTCCCCCTTTGAAGTGGCCACCAAGGTACCTCAGGCAAGAAGGGAGACTCTCAACCTTTCTTGCATTGATAGTTCCAGGTGTGAAAGAATGGAAGCGATTATAAGCCATGCAGTAAAGAATGCACTGGAATAAAGCATTAATACCTGATTGTGCAGGGGGTTATTAAGAATAATGAATGGAACTTTAATGTGTTTTTGTGACAAGATATTTGTGGATGTGTGTACAGTTAGAAATATTATTTTATTTAGTTTCAGTAATATTTGTTGAGGTGCAGTGACTACTTTCTGGAGAAGACCAATATATATGAAAGTGATTAACAATGGCTGTTCTTTCAGCAAAATTTTACTATGCCCTGTTTAACTGTCATGGGAAAGTCCACTTATACCACTATAAATATTTGCATCTTCATCTTCAAGAAGAGCTTAAATTTTTTGATTTATACTGATGGAGAGACTGGCAGCTTAGTTCCATACTTTCAATTTGTAATGAATTCTTCAGATTCTAGAAGTAGTAAGTGGTCAGTAGATTATTTATCTATCAGTCTGTTATTAATGGAATGTGTGGGATGTTGCACAGCTGGACAGCTTGTGTAAGCAGTTGCCAGAGCACACCAGCAATATTTTCTGCTTTGTTTTGAAGCAATGTCATTAGTCTTGGGGTGAGGGACCATTCCCAAGTATATTTAGTTAGGCTGAAATCTTCCAAAATGGGATTAATTGTGATTTTGTGGCAATTTTCAACTTAAGTCTTGGGGTGATATGTTACTGTTTCTTTGAAGTTTTTAAACTTGTATTAGAACTTATATTAAAGAAAAAGAAATCCAGCAAAATATGACTTAAATCTCTATGTGTTACCTAAAGATGTCAAAATTGTTATATTTCATCAATTGTAACTTAACATTTTAATATGTAGTGTCGAGGGCTGATCTGTCAATGAATTTTTAAAATTTTGAAATGAATGCTGAAAATAAGAAAGCATGCCACTTAGACACGATTTAATGATTCATTTCTATAAGGCAGGGGCTTTCTAGAAGTGCTAGAGAACTATTTCCTTTAAAAGGGGCTCTGTTATATTTTGAAGTAGGTGGTTTTGATATCAAAGAGTGGAAAAAAACCCCCATACTTTCCTTTTCCCTTGGGGCAGAGTAAGGCTGGCCTTTTGGTAGAAGTCTGCAGCATAACTTTAGGCTGAATCAGTGCAAATTCCTCAAAACATAATTAATTGCATTACATTGAAGCTATCCAACAAGTCCTTCAAGTGCATAATCAACAGCAGTAATTTGACAAGTTTACCAATCACTTTACAAGACAAATCCTGATTAAATAAGAAAGGGACTTAATCTTTGCAATACAACATAAATCATGGGTACTGCTCACAAAGAGATAGGATCAATTTAATTTTCTACAGCTGTGCTACTGACAGCTATTGTTTAGAAATCAACACAGAACTGCTTGCAGTAAATCAAGAACTTGCTCAGAAGTTGCATCTCCACTTGCCTGGGCCAGAAGAGACAGGAAGGCTCTGATTGCATGTGCTGGAGCAGCTCCTTGTGGCAGGCCTGGGGCCAGTGGGATTCTCCTGGGGAGAGGCAGCTCTGCAGAGGGGACGGGCCAGGGGAGCCCCTTTGCTCTTGGAGCAGTGGGGATAGGTGACAGTCCTGCCCTGCATGGGCAGGGATTGTCCATGAGTATCCCCAGAGTCCAGCCCACACATCCCACGGGCAGGGCATGTGTGTGTTTATAGGGGTTTGTAGCTTACTGCGTATGGGGTTAATCTGAAACTAGAGCTTTATTAAACCCTAATACAAAGCTTCAGTCTAGAGTGGTACCCAGAATGTCTACAGCTTCTTACCTTTTGCTTCCTCCCTCCCTCCTTCAGGCCTCCCTCAATCTTTTTCTTGATTGTATTAATTGCGCTTTTTCTTTCTAATTTGGCGACTGAATTCTTGTTGTGTATCCAATACTGGTGTCCAACACTGCAACTTAATGGCTTTGTTTATATGGAATTAGACTGAAAGAAAACTCAAAGTCCCTAAATTGCAGCTGGTAAATCCCTGTGTTTTTAACAGCATAGTTGCAAAAGGTATTAAGGAGCTGTTTAGCATCTGCATCTACAAAATCAGAATGAAAATATAAAGCTGAGAGCCAATTTTTGTGCTCCAGTACAAGTATAATGCTTCTAACAAAACCCAGAGTCTTCCAATGAAGACAAGCTGCAACTGTTTAACAGAGGGGACTAATCTGTGCTGGCCTCTGGCTTGTTTTGAAAAAGGGGGAGGCCCAAAGTGTTAAAATTTATGTGCTGCAGATTGTCAGCAGGGTACATGAGGAATATAATTTTTTTAATGTAAATTCTAATTTCTTTTAAATATACCCTTTTGGTTGTAGCTGTAATTTACTGAATATTTCTGAATACAGTAATGTTTTTTTATTAAAGAATAGAAAATAGCTTCCTGCTGTTTGTGCATTATTTTGGTGGTTTAATTAATTGTCTAGACTAAAGGTATGCTGTATTTCTTAGTACAGATGTCTCCTGCAGCTAAAGGCATGCATTTCTTGAAGGGATTAAGTGCCTGTGAATGCTGGGGAATGAATGGACTTTGGAAACCTCCCAAAAATTTATTGTATAATGATTTTTGTCATGGTGAAAGCTGCGGTGGCTGGAGTTCCAGGCAGAAAAATTAATCTTTCAACGCAGTAAAACAATTCCTGAATACTTCTGTTGATGTTCCTCTTCAAGAGCATACTTCTTGTAAATATTTTGGTTTTTTCTCCAGGTTTGGAACTGTAGTCACTCCCGCCGCAGAGAACTGTGGACTTCACAGTTCACTTGGGACACTAATGGAACTATTCTACTGATCCTAAGAACTACATATATTGTTGTATAAACACAGTTAGGCTTGGACCTTGCTATGAGATTTGATACATCCATAGAGTAGAAGGTTTCCATTACTGAAAATTTTATGACTAAATAAGACCAAGAGATACAATAAACAGTGATAAAGTACAAAAAATACTATTATTTTATGTATGGAAGAAAGAGATGTATGGAAATTAAAACTGTGTTTGGGGTTTTAACCTTGGAGACTGCCTGCACTTAAATGAACCACTGATTGTTTTGATGTGCTGTTGTATGAAACAAGATGAGTTAAAAATGTATTCCTAAATATTGGTGAAAAGTGAGGGTCTGGGGAGAGCCTTTGTGGCACTCTGAATTTCATTGTCCCTGCGGATTGCTCCTTGATTTCCTAGCTCAGCTTCTGAACCTGATTGGTTTTTTGCAGCTATGACTCAGTGGTCAGGGCAGTGGGAGTGAGATCATTTCTCTGTTTTCCTGACCTGGGGTTAGAGATGGACACTGCAGTGGAACAGGGCTCATGGAAGGTGCTGGCTCCAGGGACTCTCTAAACACCAGGGGTGCTCTGAGGGGCAGCCGGCAGCTGCCCTGGATTTAACAAAGAATAAAACTTTAAAAGCTTTCCTGTATTCCCCTGCTCCCTCCTGGCCACACCCTCGCCCCCCCACCCCCTCCCCCATTTCAGGAAAACAAGCAGATGAAATATTAAAGAACCAACCCTTTCATAGCCATTGGATATTTATAAATACATTTTTGACATTTTGAGCGATAAAGTTGTACTGAGTTGTAGTTACAAGCAGTGCTTATTCTAAACTTCCAGTGCTGCTGTTGAGACATAGTCTGTTCTGAATCTTGGATGAAAAGTGTTAGAAGTGCCCTTTTAACCTTTTTTTTAGGGATGAATTCCTTAGCAAACATGTTGCACTCTGTAATGTCATCACTGACCTCTCCACTACCACTGACATGTTTTCCCAAGAATGATAAAAGGTTATGTTTTTGCAGTCCCACTTTTGATTGCCAAATTGTGAAATTTGTTCTAAATCCTGATGATGATTCATTACACTGTTGCTCAGAGGTGACAGTGACTTTTATGCCTATTGAGTGAAAACTGGGTGTGAGAAATTGCACTGGCAGCATTAGTTGTTACAGTCATTAGTAGTGATCTGATTGTGATTTTTTTTTTTTTTTTGGTTAATAGGTAATTCACATGCTCATGCAGACTACCTTGGAAATTCAAGCTTTTATAAAGAGAAATAAAGAGAAATGCATACCTTGAGGAGCAGCCACACAAACACTTGAAAGTGTTTTTAATGATTCTAACTCCCTCTTGTCCTAGAGTTAACAGAAGAGAACAGAAATTAGTTTGCTAGAATTCATCTCACCTGCTTTCTCAAGATTTCCATCAAAACCACAACTATTGTACAAGGCCTTGGTTGTTGTTGTTATGTCAGCTGTGGTCAGTTCCTAAATTTTCTTCTGAGCTTCCTGAGCCCCCCAACCTTCCCTGCTCAACCTTCCCTTCCCAAGGTCATTGGGCCTTGTGCCCTTGCAGGGGTCACTGGTGCCTCACAGCAGGTGTTGGCTGCCCTAGCTAGGTGAGTGTCCAGGGCAGGAACACGCCACAGGCTTGGTCTGTTCTGCTGTTCCTGTCCTCTTTACAGGAGAGAGAGTTCATGGGTAGATCTTAGGAGATTATTTTCCAGGGATGTAGAACTTGGTCTGGGACCATACATTGTCAGCAATCTTCTGAAGACTTTCCTGGAACCCTTTCAATACAGTGTGGTTTTTTTAGAGGAAATCTTTTATACTGACTTTTTTCAGCGTTGTTCATGTACGCAAATCATTTCTGTAGACATTTGCAGTCTTAAAAGCTACCTTCATGCTTCTCATCCTGTTTTGATATTTTCCATTGCTGTTGACTTTAGGAATGTAAGATATGGAGGCTCAGAATGAAAGGATGTCTTGAAAGAGCTGTCATTTTAATGAGAAACACTACTGGCCAAGGTAATCTCAGGGTTTTAATTGAAAAAATCCATAGATTTTCATTTTTGTTTGAAGCAGGCATGTCATGAGCAGAATAAGACAAACAAGAAAACTTAAGTACTATAGAACTTAATCTATACTTTTGCTTGGAAAGGAATATCAAAACCTTACAATGAAAAAGAACAGCATTAAAGGAATCCATCCATGTTGTCTCTGATGTGGATTAAAGGAAATTGTGTCCATTTGGGATTGATGCTAAAGTAATGGAACTCTTGCATGATCTTCAGTTGGGTTCTTTATGTACCTTGAGAAAGAAGACAGAGAAGCGTGATTTTGGGAGTAGCAGAGAGCTCTGGGGCTGTCAGGAGGATGTCAGGATCTTTCTGACTCTGAAAATGAATTGATCTTTAAAAATAGACCCCTGTATCCACATTTAGATATTTTTAAAAAATCTGTGTAATTAAGTTTGTATGTCAAAACTCATCAGATCTTTTTAGCACTTCTTTTTTAGGGCTCAACACAGCTATTTTTATTTCATCTGACGAATTAAATCTTCAACTTCTACTTCCTTTCTGTTACTGAATCTCTGCTAATCTCTGTTTGAAGTATATGCAAGAATATTTTATCTATTCATTGTATTTTCTTTTTCTGGCAACAAAAAATTTGCCGTTCCATAGCTGAACATTAGAAGCACTACAAGTATCCATGATCTTTGCATTTATTATTTTTCTATAGAGTTGTTGTTTTAGAAAGTCAAAGAACTTGAAATGTGTTATATTCTTAAATTAGAAATGAAGAATATAGATGGCCTTTGAAGAGGGAGTTATGAAGAATTCTGAAAAGGCAAAATAAGTTTTTGTTGCCACATTTAAAAAGATATTCCAGATTATGTCCTGTTCAGTATAATTATTAAAATCAGACTAATATATTTCATGTAATCGGTTATCTATTAAGAAGATAAAGTAATAACCAAATACCAAATCTTCCAACAAATTACAAGTAAAGGTGACATTTTTCAGTTTGCATTTATTGCTCACATTTTGATGAATGCACATTTGGTCAGAAATAATAATTCTAATAATTGATTCTGTGATAGTTACTACCATTTGAGAAATAAAAAATACTGATTTTTAAAGAATTGAAACTAGTATTATTTCACTTTTTGGAGTTATAAGCTTTTCTTGAGATTCTGTTTAGCTGGCGTAACTTCTCCTGTTGTCCTTCCTTCTGTGGTGGTCCTGCCAGCAGACTCTGAATTTTTTGGATTGCGGGCTGACTGTGCCAATTTGTCAAGAGATAAGGCCACATGTCACTTCAGGATGTGTTAGCAAGGGTTTTGTGTGTAAGAAACAGGAGGTAATTAATCTGTGCTATTTGGAGCTAATGAGGCAGAAACATTGCTCAGATTTGGACATCACACTGATGGTGTCTGACACGCTGATGTCAAACATGCTGACAAATTTCAAAGGAGAGCAAAATGGAAATGATGACCTGTGACCAAGACTAAGTGAAGCAAGTTTGTTTAGTCAGAAGGTTGGAAAAGGCAGGACACTGGGGCTCCTCAGCAGCTCCTTGCTCTGTGCCCCTGTCCAGCAGGGAGATGGAGAGCAGCTGCTACCACCAAAGCAGAGTACCAAACGCTGAGAGTGCCTAAAGCAGCTCCTGGGCAGGGAACAGGGACCTTCCTGCCCATGTCTCACGTGAGGGATGAACATTACCCGGTTTTACAGCTCTCTGCAGCCCCTGCACTTTTAAACCAAAGCTGTAAGGAACAAAACTCACCCTGTGAGGAGTCAGGGTGGAACTGCTGGCTCTGTGCTGGAAAAAGTGACAATTTATCACTCAGTGACAGTAGTACCAGCCAACAAACACTTATGATGGGGCAGACATTTCGGGAATATGCCACTGCTTTTATCAGTGGGTGTAATGTCATCTGAGGGATTTTTTCCACAATGGCTTAAAAATGTGTTTCCAAAAACTTACTAAGACCATTTTGAATAATGACTTAGACAAAATTTTTTTAAAGCAGCTATTGGGCTGTGTGTAGTATTTGTGAAGTCAAGGTCATTATGGATGCAGGCAAATACCTTAGATTGTATAGTTTTTGGAAAGAGTAAGAGCATGAAAGTACTACAGCAGGCTAACTACAGAGGCTATAAAAATCCCTTTGTTGCTTGTTAAGAATATGTTTGATAAATATCTGTCATAGATAACATCAATATTCTTCAGTCTTTAATGCAAGTATGCATTATAGTCTTCTGCCATCTGTTCCAAACCTCTCTTTCACTGATGCGATGAAAAATACAGAAACTCTCTTTTTTGTCAGACTATGGGGTTTTTTTTATCTTTTTACAGTATCAACTTTGAAGTCACTTGATTTTTTGCCATCTTGTGTGATTTCTTCTCTGCTCACATCCATTTGTCTCAACAAAATAAATGCAATAAATAGTTAAAGGGGAAAAGTACTAAGTAGCAGAAAGAGGTAAAAAGAAGATTGGAATGAGAAAGGAGAAATAATTGTATAATTACAGTATTGTGTGTGCAGAATCCAAAGGGAATGCTGCTGCTGTTATAGAATGAAATGCTGCAGGAAGAAGGAGGTGTAATATAGAGGAAAGCAGTGAATAAAACAGGATAACAGGGCAGGTAAGGGGAAATTCAGAAAGCTTGTGGGAGTTGAAAGAAGGATGAAAACAGCCAAGGGAATGAAGAGAGAACAGCTGACAAATGGAGAGAGAAGCTGAAAGGGGACTGGAGTGGAGCAGATGGTGGGTGGGGTGGGCAAAGCAAGAAAATGAAATAGCTGAAAAACTAGTTCAGAGGAGGTAGTAGAAATGGAAAGCAGCAATATCCAGGGAGAGCCGAGTGTAATGACTGGAGTTGGGAGAATGGCAGAAAAGTGCTGAAGGAAATTGAGTAGGAATCAATTGATGGGAGACAAAAAAGAATTAATGTTTGAGAAGAGCAGACAATGTAATTTCAAACAGAAGAGCCCTAAAAAAGGTTTTCAGATCTTTCAGCGAAGTCCTGTTTTGGAGCTACTGTTGCTACCAGCTCAATAGCTTCCTTTTCTAGGTTCTTTATTCCAGTGTTAATAGAGCTTCTGCAACTATTTTCAAAACCTGGTTTGATCTCCTGCTTGAGATCTTAGTCTTCACAAACTTTACAAATATTATCATCCATTGTAAACACAAAGGAGAAAGCTTGTTTACCTTGAATTTCTTGGGACAAAGAATTCTGAAATGTTAGCAATTCTCTCTGATTCTGTCTGGTTTACTGTATCCTCTTGTAACTTGTATCACGGAGATTTCACATTTCATTTCTCTAAATGGGTAAATGACATTTTAATGCCATTTACATTTTCAAGTTTAGTAGGTTTTCTTTCATTGCTTTCCTGTTGCTTAAGCAATTGGGTTCAGTGAGTGGAGAACCTTCCCTCACCAGCTCTTTGCTGCAAGGACAATACTGAACACATTCGTGAACAACAAAGTATTGCTGTGGCGGTGGCTTTGGGAATCACATCACAGGAAGTCAATGATGGTTGTGATTCACACAGTTTTATTTCATATGGGAATTGAAAAGGGAAATGTTAGATTTTTTAATTGCTCTTGGAAATACAGTAACTTGAATTTAGTCTGCACTCAGTCTATTGGTTAATTGTTCAAGGTTTTGGGGTTGTACGTTCATTTTAAACTTCTGTTGTTGGGGTAATACAGTTATTGCTGAAAAAGGAGGAGAAATTCATATCATCGATGTCCTGACCACTAAAAAACAGAAGTAAATGAGTAGTTTATTAGGGATCGAGTAATTATTTCTTCTTTGTTTAAAATGTACTGTGCTAATCTCACCATATCCTTAGAAGAGAGTTTGAAAAAGGGAGTACAAAAGGTGAAAGATTCCTGTAAATGTAGCTGGGAAGAAAAAAAGAAAATATGCTCCAAACTAAGGTGTTCTTGTGTGTGCCAGTCAGGTTGTTGATATTTGGGATGGTGGATGGTATTTTGCTGTTGCTATCTTTATCACGGATTCCCCAGCACTTTCCTTTTTAAATGAAGTTTTTAGTTTTAAGCAGCGATATTGAATCACATGGTGGTAAAAAGTGTCAGCAGCTGTTAGAAATTGTTCAAAGATATGAATGTCCCTATGTGTCTTCACCCTTAAGTAATGTAATTTTCTGCAGAAATACACAAATTCTGCCTGGTGAAATTCACTTTTCCATGGAAAGGGACTCTCTCTGGAAAAGGTGAACAGTCAACTATAGAATTTAATACTCTACAGTGATTTTGTTTAACTTTTTAATTATTTGTTGATAATTCTTCACCATATTTACTGAACCAATACCTGGAATAAAAAAATCAGGTAGTAAAAAAGCAATACTTAAAAAATATGCTGCAGGTAAGATCAGACAAAGCAGCATTTGTCATCATTCATATGAAATTATGAATTATGTAGAAGAGAGAAATTTGTATTGGAGGGTAGAAATTTTTCTTTCAATTACTTTGGTCAGGGATTAAAATTCTACACTTACCACAATTGAACATTATGTTTAAAAATACATGATCCTATAATTTACAGATATTTAGGGTTCATTATTTGATATTGGATAATTTTATTTCTATTGCTTTATGGTGTAAATTATAATTGCTTTAGGGATTTAAAACGTTTTGGGGTTGTTAGGGTTTGGAGGTTTTTCCTTCATATTTTTGGCTTACCCTTTGAGGCACTTGTTTTGTTCTTGCTTTTCAGTTTCATGAGGAAAACCAGGAAAATGTAAACATTTAATAATGGAGTAGCAAGTCTGAAGTCTGATGATTAAACATTTGCACTGAGTTATTCTCAGAAAAGGAGAGTTTTAAGCAGTCTGGTTAAACAACTTGAAGTACTCTGTTGAACAAGAACAGGTTTGTTTCCAAGACTTGTTGCAGTAAGACTGAGCCTACTTGGAACAGACAGTACTGGTGCCTTTGCTGGGCAAAAATGAAACCCTGCAGATACCAGTTCTTCCAGTGCTGGAAATGTAACTGTGTGTCTCATGGCTGAAAGGAGTGAAAATCTGTGAGCAAAAGGCTGATGGCGTGGGGAAAGGGCACTCTTCCAGCCTGTGCTGCAAACCACATCAGCAATCCTACACATCCCTTAGTGGAAGATTAAAGTGGTAAAGCCTTGCATTCCCCACGGGCTGTAGGGATTGAACTTCAGGATGCAGAGATGCAAATGTTGTTCCATGTTCTCACATGGTCCTGTAAGAGTCTTAATTTAAAAGTTCTTTTCCATTAGGGGAATAAGGGGATAATATTTCCTTTTTTTCAGATCTTCCACATATTAGTTTTGCTTGTTTTCATGCAGGGGGGCATAATTAAAAATGTTGATATTTAAATTATTCCTGACTAATTATTGTATATTCGTATGAATACAACAGGTTGCGTTTCTCAAAATTATTTTTCAAGGTCTGACAAATACAGGCAGCTGTCATGATACTCAGATTGCTAAGTTTGCATTCCAAGGATATCTCAGGAACTGCAGGGGGCAACTACTTGTACCAAAACCTGCTAAGACAGGTGGGGACCAGGTTCAACGGAAATGGCTTTTACCATTCATACTCAGAAATGGAAACAGTAAAAATAGGAAGGAAACAGGAAAGGCCACCAGGGCACACATAAAAAGCCCTCACCCTGACTGTTTTGAAGAGCTATCCAGTGTGGTTTATAACATTTACATAAGCAAGCAAGTTTATTCTCAGACGTGTGATAGATTAGAAATACTTCAATTTCGAAATAAGTATTTTAGCCCTGGTTTATCAAAGGTCTTTCTCTGCACCTGCTTTTCTTCCTTATCCTTTTCACCCCATACCTTTGAATATGTTGGCCAATTTTTTTGCTGTTTTGGAAGGGCCTACAGATCTCAGGAGAAATACGTTTATTTTGGTTTTTTTCTTCATTTATTTATTTTGTGGGATGGGAGATAGACCATAAGTGCCTCCACTGAAACCAATAATGGAAAGTTGCTTTATTTGACATGAGAGAATATATATGAAGTGAGACACTGGAAATCAGCCTGTATCATATCACTGCTCACAGACTGATTTCTAATACCTTCTGTCTGCTATTGTAGGAGGATTGGTTGAACTTCTGGGGCAGTGGAGTTCATGACTCTTCAGATGATATTTGCATTCATTTAATTAAGTTATTTTGCAGTCAACCCCATGACTTTGGATTTCAGCGGTTGAATAGTTGATAACGTGTATGCTTAGGCACTCTAATTTATAATTTGGCTATGCAGTAGAGAGACCTAGGGGTGCATGCTCAGATTATTTAATAATAAATGTAATGGCTCTGATACACAATTTCTATTAGAAATCAGATTAGGAAAAAGGCTTTGGATGTTCCTATTTTTAAAGTTTGGAGTTGTTACGAAAAATCTCTCAACCTCTGAAATATGTCTTAATAAGACAAATGCTGGCAGAGACCAATTTGGAGCCTCTCCCTAGGCATGGAAGCTGGAAAGATGAAAACACAGCAGAGGGTTTTTCTTTCATCAAACACTTTAGCAGCAGAGTTAAAGCAGCTTGAGATGCCAGAGCTTCTATTCCATGGGCAGCCCTGCTCACCAACAGGCCCATGTAACCATCTGGGGGTCTGGGAGGGTTTGTAAGCATTGATAATTTTTATCTGGGGTATAAATGGTCCAAATCCTTGCAAATGTTTAATGTATATGTAAGATGCCACGTTCTCTATTCAGGCAAGATATTTTATAAAACTCTTGTAGAATATTTCATGCAGGAAATACTTCATTTAGTATTTTGCCAAAGAAAGCAATTGCTGGTTGCAAATAATGAAATATGCACTTGGTTATTTTCAATGATTTATTTAGCTTTCAGGGTATCATAGACCTAAATAGAATGGGAAGTTAGGGTTGGGTGCTTTATCACTTACTGGAGTTATCTTGAAATTCAGAAGTCAAAGATTTGGGAAAGACTTGAAAGACTTGAGTATTGAGTCATGTGTAATTTCTGAAGATCTGATGTACATCTGGGTGTGTTTTGGACAGTGTTTGCAGCTCCTCAGAGTGCTAAAATCACGAAGAAGGTGTGAAATAGAACTTGTCACTGCTGAAGACTCATCCCTTCATTTGAAATATTCCAGAAGGTATTTGTTCCAAATAACTTTATCTAAAGAGCAATTATTCTAAAGACAGAGTCCCAAACTTTTTGACGTCAGCAAGAAAAAATTCAGAAACCTGGGACAAATTGAAACAAAGAGTGCAGGGACTTACCCAGGTTGTGGCCCATTTATCCTGTGGCACTGACCTGAAGTGTGAGGCAGAGGTTATTTACAGCTACAGAATCCCATTGAAAGTAGGATGCTTTACACGGAGTGCAAATAAGAGAACTTTTTAGAGTTGGTGACAGAGTAAAAAAATAATGTGTTGCTGTTGTTTCTGTCCTTAAAATGTTCTTGATTCAACACCAGCCATTGTTTGGGCCCCAAAAAATCCTCTTCTTGGAAAGGAGACATGAAAACAGTCATAATTTTCTTCTAAAGAAAGCATTTTCCTTAGAGCTTTTGTGTAAGATACATGAGAAGCAGGCTCCCAGGGTTTTCCTGTGGACTTTTGAAAGTCAGTAAAGAAAACTAGTAAATATGTTACTATACTTTTGTGGCTCTATTTTTATTTGTGCAATATCATGTATTCCAGAGAAATATTACTGTAGAGGGAAGTTAAGGCTGCAAATTGAAGGTTCTAAAATTGAGGGCTGCCATACTGAAGCATCATTTTCCTGAAAGCTGCGCCAGGCAGAACCAGGCTTGGGAATGTGGCTGGATGTGTCACTGCTTGCTTCCCTGTGAGTGGGAACTCTTCAGCAGGTGCTGGTGGCTGAGGTTACATTCCTGTTTCCTGTTTTATAAACTCATGACTGGGCATTTAGTGTGTATTACTTCAACCCAACAGCACGACTTTAATTAGAATATATTTTGTCCTCTATTCAGAAAGGCAGGAATGATTTAGAAATACATATATAAATATCAGTGCTGCTGGCACTTCAGAGAAGGTTGTCCCTGTGAAGAGCAGGGGGTAAGTCTATGCTGATCTATGAATAGTGTAAAGTGATGTTCTTGCCAGCTAGTTTGTGGATGAATGATCTGCTGTGAACTTTTCAGGGTTTATAATGGTAATTTGTGTTTGAGTTAAGCAAATAAAAATATTGCTAAACTATCCCAAATGATTCAATTAAAATAAGAAATCAAACCCACTTAATGCATATCCTTTGTACACCTGTGCAGTTGGCATTGGTTTGAATATACTGACAGCAGCAGAATCCTGATTCTTGGGGACCTCACTGAGTGGAGGCTTGGCCTGCAAATGCAGATTTCTCTGCTCTGATTTGACTTGTGGATTAAAGATTCATTCAAGATTCCATTTCTATCAGGACAAAAAAGTTCTAGTTAAAAAACTGTATTTTGATTGTATTCAATAATGACCCAAGGGTTTTTTGGGTAGGAATCTGCTCAGATTCCTGATCTTGCTCTTTGTGTAGGTCTTTGTTTTCTGTAATTACACTTCTGTGATCACTATTCCACAGTTAGTGTAGACAGGGCTTTTTGACACAACCCTGCAGCAAAGTGAGCTGTGTGCAATTGCTTCAATTTCTGCACCTGCACAGAACAGATATTTACGATCCTCACTGAAGATGTGAAGGGCTAATATCCTTCCATCCCCCAGTGCTCTTACCCAGGCAAATGGAAAACTTCCTCCTGTCAGATTATGGATGAAAGGAAATTTAGGTTTTATGGTTAGGGAAGTACATTTCTTGCTGTCTATTCTCAGCTCATAAGTTTTCCTCTGCATTTTGTGCCTTTGGCATCCTCTTGACATATTTACAATTTTCTGTACAGTTGTGAGCATGAAATGCTAATGTGAAATAAAAGATATGGTGGCAATAATAGTGTATTTTTGAGCTGAAAACCTAGGTTATTATTAGGTGATACTATTCTTTCCTCTTCTGTTCTGTACAAGACACATTCTAGGCTGCTGCCTGAAGTAGAGGGGTGGCGGCACATGAAACTTCTGCAGGGGACAGAAGATGAGGATGCAGAATAGTTGGTATTTGTTCAGCTGGGCATAAATAAGTGTAGTGTGGTTACTCAGTGGTCTGGGACTCTGGGCTGGTTACTCTGGGCTGGTTACTCTGGGCTGGCCGGGGCATTC
>NW_008238321.1:3686132-3696157 GCF_000691975.1 Corvus brachyrhynchos
GCGCAGCCACAGAAGCATGGCTGGAGAGGCGGGGCTCCAGCTGGGGCACCTTTGGCCAGATCCTGCCCTCTTGGCTCAGGGCAACCAGGGTGCAAATGCAGCTACATAAGTAACAATGAAACCCTTAAATCCTTCAATTAGGGTTAATACTGCTGGCCTGTGCATAAATTAAAGCCAGAGGTATAAAAAAAAAATGAACATGATAATCCGTGGTTGGAATCTAGAGTGAAAGTCACTTATTGCATTAATAGTTTCTGATGTGTCTGAACAGTGTTGTTGAAACACTTCACATTTGGCAGAAAAAGATCCTAAAAAAACAGGCACAATGATGTAATTATTGATGCATACAAACCAATTATCTGTTCAGAGTTGTCATCCAAGGACACTACTGAAGCTGTTGTTGCCAAAATACTGTTTAAAATCAGTATTGATGCCTTTTCATATTCAGTGCTGTTTCCCTGCACACACACATTCACAAAACAATGGAGTGTGTACATCTAACAAACAACTGAAAAAATCTGCTCCTGTGCCCTCTCATGAACTGTTCAGCTGAGATTTTCAAAGGAAACCAGTGACATTAGCATTCAGGATTTGTGTCTAAGGGGTAGCACAGAGACCAATTCCTTTGGCACCTTTTTATATGAGGAAAGTTTGGGGCTTCTTTTGCTGGATTGTTTCTATAACTATTCTGTGCTTGAAACTTGGTCAGCACTGCTGAGAGCAGCACTACAATGTCATAAAGGGAGAGGGGTAGAACTAACCCAAACAAACAGTAGAGGTATTGGGCAATAGTATCTACTACTATCTACTCTTTTGGTCTAAACAAAGGCTATCTAATTTTCTAATTACAAACCAGATTTTGAGGCATTTTAAGTTGGTGAAAAAAGTTCTTATTTGAGATTAAAAGAATCCATTTGGTAAAGGAGGAGCTATGAAAGCACAAGTTTGTTGAATTTCCAGCTGTTTCTCTTTAAAATAAGAAACTTCCAGTGTCTCAAGGAAACTGTAGGCTACAAGTTCAAGGCAGAACATTTTATTTTCCAATTCTGTTTGCTAGAACTTAGATTTTTACCTTCGATTTCTTGTCTCAAAAGTAAAAATTTAAGTATGTTTACAGCACCACCTTTGTGGCTCCTCAAGGTGAGGAGTCAGGCTGGCCTCTGGTGGCACTGCTGCCTCCAGGCCATTGTGCAGCTGTAGCTGCTTATCTCACCTGTCCTTTTTCTCTCAAGTGTTATCATAGTAAGGCCAAGGTCCTTAACGAAACTTGAGCCTTATGCTGCCTTTCAGAAAGGGAGAGACATGTTTGAGTTTGAACAAGAGTTAGCTGTGAAGCCATACAGCTTTGTACCTCTGTTTTATTGAACAATCCTGGTTCTGCAAGCAGCAGCCAGGTGAGGAACAAAGGCAGTGCTGTGTCACACAGCAAATGCTTCAGGAAGGTGCCTGGCAGTCTGGTGTGCACAAGTCCATCAAGCCTTGCCCAGGCACCTCACCCCACCCTCCTGCTTGCTCAGTGTCCCCCTTAGTGTCACAACCAGAGGGTGCATTTACAAGGCTCCCAGCCCTCTGTACAAGCCTTTTTTTTGCTGTTGAGGTCGAACAGGCTCAGGCCAGGGTCACCCAGGTTACTGTCAAGCACGGTGTGACTCTGGAGGCAAAAGTACCTTGGCTCACCTGAGCTGCACCAGCTGCTGTAAGGGGTGTGGTGGCACTGGTGGTGACCTGGTTCTGGAAGGGCTTGCTTGTGCATAAATCTTACACTTTTCCCTCCTGCACTAATCCTCTCTCCACAGTAAGCCTTTCACTTGGCAGTCATGTGGGAGCTCTTCATTTTGAGCATGCTCTATTGCTAATAAGTATATCAAAGTGTGTTGTTTAATCTAAAACTGTGGAGTAGTGTTTAACTTAATGTGCAATTACTATGTGGCAGTTAACGACATTTACATATTAAGCATCAAAAAGTGATTTTGCCTGTAGCAAGGAGAACTAATCTTAATGATTTTTGGAATGCTTTTGCAATGCAGCGACCCAGCTTTATTGTTGTGATAATGACATTAACAAAAAGGTCAGGGTCCTGGAAGATGGCAAGATCTATAAAACATTATCACTTTCAGCTTTGAACTTTATTAGTAGTAGAAAATATTTTACTCTGTAGATGTTTCCAGTGTGGTCCCATGGACGGTGCTTGGAGCGTTGGTCCCAGGGTGCCGTATACTTTATTGTTCCCAAATGTTGGAGTACCAGCCCTGCACCACAGATGTCCTCTTGTATTCAATTCATGCTACATCAACCCTCCCCAAATGCTCACGTAGAGCAAGGGATGAAATGGTGATGAGTTTATGAGCACAGAAAAGGGCTCACTGACATGGCCGGCTCAACTCTTGCTGTATTTTCTGAAGCTAATGCCAGTGGTTTAAAAAGAAATCAAGAGTATTCAGCTGCCAGGGATATTCCACATTTTCCACCTGTCTGTGCTTATCAGTGGGTACAGCTCCTGACCTCAGTGGCTGATTTCTTGTGAATTTATGTATTTTGGTGAGAAGCAATACTTTTTACCTAATCTGAATGCCATTTAATTCCCCCCAAGGCCCATCAAGTGTTAGGAGCCCATAAGACTCATCCCAACACTGATAATTAAATACCTGAAACTTGACATACCCTTAAATTTTAAAACAGATTTTATAACATTTGTAAACAACAGTTAGCAGGAAAAAAGGTAAAATTGTATGTCGTTCTGTTTTCTACCGCACACAATTTGCAGTTCAAAGTGAATACATTTAAATGAACTCCCCTGCAGCTACTGTTTACAGTAGCCTTCAAAGAATGATGAAAGCTTTTAAATAATGTAGAATATTACATGACTTGTTTTTCAAAACACATGCACTGAATGTTTCAGAGTGAAAAGTCTGTGTTTCAGATTAGATGGATTGCAGACAGCTGCTGTGTTTACTGAATGTTACAGATGGAATGGAAAATAGATGTGGGGAGAAGACTAAGAAAATGAAAGATGCTTAAAAGTGCCTTATGTCTGAACAGCAGTAACTTAAAGGTGGATCAGATTATCTCATACCTCACCTAGATAGCTAAGGAAATCTCATTCTCTCTTCCACAAAAGAAAAAAAAAAGGCAAAATACACACAGGATTTCTGCTGTGTTATATGTTTATTTTCTGGGAAGGGGATGTATTGCTGCTTGTATTCTCTTCCCCAACTTCTACTTGAGTTGTTACCTATGACCAGCATTTCTTGTCTATGCTCCTTTATCGAGGAAAGCCTTAGGTGTCAATGTAAAGAGGTTATTATAGAGTTTAGGATGCAGATGGGCATTTCTCCATTAGATTGTATATTTGAGTCTTTTTAACCAGGAATTCCTTTTCTTGATGCATTTGTAATGAATTAACTGCTGCTTTTGTGTGTGCATCTTGACAAGGTGCAAAATAAGCAGTGAGAAGACCGACCTGGCTTCATGCTGATGGCTCACCAGCCTCATATCTATTCACCTTTTTTTCGGATGGGTTTTGCATTTTAAACTAAGCCTTAGGCTGTCAAAATTGTACAGCTTACACTGTGAAAGACTGCTTAAGTTTAACATAAAGTATGTCTACACAGACCACTAGAATTACTGCCTTGTAAAAGTGTGGTAAAAGATGCAAACAGAAATGTAATTACATGTATTTATGGGATAATTAGGATAAAATTTTATTTGATCTCACCTCAGCCAGAGAATGAGTTATGCCCTGAGAAGAAAGCTCTACACCTCACAACTTTTAATTTCTTTTAATAAAAATCTGTTATTCAAAACTAGGGGCTAGCTAGTATTCTCTAGATTTAGAATTGAAACTGGGCAGATAACGCTTTCCTCCCTCAAAAGTGAAGTTACAGTGCAATAAGTTATTCCATCACTATATTTAACTTATGATATCTTTATAAATGTGGTGCTTTGCAGAACCAGAGTAAAAGAAATGAATCTTTAATATTTGTATCACAGTGAGAGTTAATGAGAGGAAAAGAAATGTAGTTTCTTGCAATAGGAAGCAACATTACTAAAATTTCTTTCCCTTAATTGGGGGGAAAGAAGTCTGATGAATATGCAGAAAATATCCATTTATCATAACATACACATTACAGTAGCTGGAAACAATATTCCTCTGTAATATTCTTCTGAAAATTCAGTTAGGGTTTAGAAATATGCTTCTCAGCAAGGCAAAATAGCCTCTGTGGAACTCTATTCCCCAATGCTTTGGTTGTTTCCTTATTCCCTAATGTCAGGAGGTTGAAGGAAAAAAATAAGAAAAATAAAATGGAAGCCTTGGGGCACATGACTGTTAATCTGTACAGCTGAGAGGTGAAATGCAGGTGAGGAAATGGGTTTTTCCAACTATGAATTATTCTGCTTCTGTTCCTTGAGGACTGATATTTAAAACCAAACCTCCCCTGGTTGCTTAGTATGTGAAACTGTACGTCATGAGTGAATTTATGTATCTTTTGCAACCATGTTACTTAATGTGAGTGAGCTGTAGGCTGTGGTTTCACAGCCTGTTCTCTGTTGGGGTGTCTGCACCACTCAGCTTTGCCTCCTAATGTCCCTCCAGCCCTCTAAGAGTCAGTTTGTGTCTTTCTAAGCTAGGGATAGCAGCATGGCACTGATTTGAGAAATGTTCTGCAAAAATGTATCGTAACGATACTAAAAAAAGTAATAATGAGCCCCTTCAGATATTCTCTCTTGGGCTGTAGGTTTTATGTTAGCATAAGATAAGGAGATAAGCCACCAGCCCTTGTCGAAGAAACCAAAAAAATATTTAACAGATCTTGCCCAAGGAAAAGGCATTCATTGGTTGGCTCCTTTAGTACAGTCACCTTTAAAAATAAGCCTAGTTTTAAAAATAAAATATTCCAAAAGTAGTATTGTTTATTGTAGTATTTATATATTGTTATATACATTCCTTAGATCTTAATGAACTGTGTAAATAAAGTCAAGATATGATCCATGGTTTTGCTTTTAAATTTTGATGTACTTCCTTTAAATTAAGCAAACGATATGAAGGGAGTGTGCACTGTTCTAAGGCTGCATGTCTCTGCTCAACTGCTGCTTTTTTGTAAAAAAGCCAACATTGAAAGACATTTTTTCTGTTCTACATTATGTAGTAGCCACGACTTAAGAAATGTAATCCATCATTTTCAACTGTTCTACTGACATGCATTAAGTAGTGGGGTAAACAGATCCTTGGGAGTAAAAAATTGAGTCATACAAAATAGATTTGTGTTTAATCTCAATGAAAGGTCTTTCTTCCAAAGCAGAAGTTTCAGCCAAGAGAACTTGAATACAAGAAGTCTATTTAATTTTGTAATAACTGTTGATTTATGTAATACGGTAAAGCTTTAAGCTGAACAATTACACTTGTCCTGGGAGAAATGTCAGCAAGGGCAGAAAGCTGGAGAGCCTGTGGGAAGCCACAGTGCCAGTGCTGCTTTTTCCTGGGACATCTGGGCTGTAGGATAATGTAAGAAAAAGATGGGCTACAGCTTGTGGTGGTCATGGGCTCTCTGCTGCTCCTCCCTGTGCAATCGCTCAGCCTGAAGATTGTCGCTGGCACTTCATGCTCTTCTACCACCCCTTTCCCGTGCTTCCTTCATGTAGGAAAAAGTGCATTAGCAGGAGAAAAATGGTAATATTTCTCTGTACTCATCAGTGTGTCCATGAAGGATGGATTCTTCTGGACTTGCTGCAGTTCTCCAGAAGACAGCTCCAGACGTTGTCAGTAATATGAACATCCAAACCTGCTTCCAATGCCTTGGGAAGGTATTGTGATGTGTGTTTAACTTTGCTGTCAGAGTAATCACCCCCTCGTTTGACTAAACTACATCCCAGAATGATCAGTAAAGAAGTTTGATCCTCTGCTAATGTTTTATATGCTGAATGAGGCATGCTGTCAAAAAGTGTTTCATGCCTCATCTACCACTAAGTGCACTTCCAAGGGCTTTTAAAGGATTGTCTTTCTCATTCATCCGACAGAATGACCCTGCGAATTGATTTCATTATCTAGGCAAGTTAGTACTGTGTCTTGCTCTGGATTAACTGCAACTCTGGAACTATAATGTGTTCTTAATTTGAAATAATGTTTTCACCTCGTGGTTTCTGAAGCCAAGCAAATGAAAAACAGAAAACTGGCAGAAATCACCAGTGGAAAATGTAGGAATTCCTTTGTGCATTAGCATTTTAGAACTACACTGAGATGCATAGCAATGACTGTAAAGATATTCATTTGGATTCATGTAAGCATCCAGTCTTTAACAAGAGTAAGCCAGTATATTGCATAAAAGACAGTCAAAGTCAGTGGACTGGGTTCTGAAAACTGTATTTTGAAGGATTTTATCAAATCAGAATGGAAAAGGGACTACAAAAGTCCATACAGTTCTATTTTTTTATTGACAGCATCTGTAAGAAATTTCTATTAAAATATCATTTAAACTTCTCTGTAACTCTTTAACACATCATATGATCTTTAGAAATTCAAAATTTATATTGATCTTCATCCATTTAGTGAAGCTTGAGTACTGAGTTATTCTTTGTTCATTGGAACCAGGTTGTTTCCAGCATTGTCTTTCTCTGTGAGTGTTCAGTTCCATTCATACCAAGGTCGTGTTATCGTCTTCCTTCTGGGTTTCTTTTGCCACATCACACTTGACATCAAAATAACGAGGTGAGCAGACAGTGCTGTAATTTAATTTAGCACCTTTGTCTGGAATGTCTTTATGTATGTTACTGGACAGCTGGACATAGTGGCTTTCTTGAAATGGTATCGTGTTGAAATCTGGGACAACATCACTAATTAATTGCTCTATAGCCATAAGTTATGGGGATTTTGAAAAGTTCTCTCTGCAGTCCTATACTGGAACCCAAAGCAGGTTTTGGATGCTGGACAGGTTCTGGTATGGTCTATAAAATGTTGCCCAAGAGTTTTGAGGACAACACAACCTATTGGGATAAACTCTTTAGATCCTGGAAAATTTAGATTGAAAACGTTGTATATTAAGGTTAAACAAAACCAAATTGATAAAAGAAATTAGGAATTCTTTAACACAAAGACTCCCAGGCAGAGTCTTACATGTCCTGTGTCTATTTTCTTACACTGTGACCACCACCCAGAGTAGCAGTAGGGAAGCTAACTGGAAATAAGCTCATGCCATTAGGAAAGCCCTGGTCATTGCTGACCTAAACCATGCGACCAGAAACCTACACAGATCAATCAAAAAGGGGACTGATGGTTATTTTTTAACCATGAATAGCTCTGTTACTGCAACTGGAGGAGGAATAACTGCTGTGAATATTAAGGGAAAGAAGATGGCAGTTGCTTGCCCTGACCTTTCAGCACACTTTGTGCTTTCTAATGTTTGAATTTTCAGTTAGACAGGTAAATATGCCACAATTTCTTGCCATTATATCACTAGGTTACAAAATTTCTTTTTAATTGAAAGCCCAGAGAGTTTGAAAGGAAAGAATCATCTTGATCATTACAGCAGATCTTTCCTACCTGTTTTATTTTTGCCATCAGTGTGCCTGTGGAAAACCAGGTCTTTGGTCTTTCAAGGGCAAAGATAAATTTGTACTTCTTTTGCAAAGGGTCTTCACTGGAAATCTGTCCTGTAGAGAATACTGATTGTAATGAAAGATCTTTGTATCTTTATTGTCCATAGCTGAAGATGATAATCTTATGTCTAAGAAAGTACAAGTCAAAATATATTCATCATATGCCTCCAGCATGTATAAAAACTATTATTTCAGAAGAGTTCTGCATCCTGAGCAAATCTGTGCTGAAATGGGATGAGACTGATTTTTGGCAAATATTTGAAGATGTCAAAGATTCATTAGTTGGGATTTCAGTTAGTTCTTTATAAAATAAAATTTGATCATATATCAGAGAGTGAGGGAAATATTTAATTTAAAATGTACTTCCAGGCTTCAGGCTGAATGGACAAGTATCATCCTCTAAACACTCTATCGTGTAGCCACTTGAGTCTGATTCCTAACAAAAATGAACACGTTTTTCTGTCTAGTGTGTCTCTGTGCTCTTGCTACAAACTTCTGTTATGGCCCATTTTGGAAGTTATAATTTTATTGTAACCTTATAAATTGACTTTTTGAATTCTGAAGTATAAAGATTACTGATGACAGACCTAGATCTCTGGTGCTTGTCCTTTTCTAACCTGGGTGCAGTTTTATCTATTCTTTTGCAGATTCCTATTTTAAACCTTCACTGATCTTAAGGGGAGTCCTTAGATTCAAAGCTTTGTTTGGACGTCTAAAAATGGCATCAAGACTCTTGCATTTACCATGACAAAAGGTTTTCCAAATGGGAATGAAGATTTCCCTTTCTTTGTGAAGAGTTTAAAAATGGAAGGTAGTTCCCTGGTGTGACATATTTTGAGAAAATACAATTTCACATGAATAGATTATAGCAGTTTTAAAAAGTTAATTTATATTATCTGAGCAGGAATTGTTAAGAAATTGTACAGGGAGGGATATATCTGGTCCTGCTCATTGGACTCAGTCATATGGAACTTTTTGGGATCTTCACTAAGTATATTTGGGGAGCCAGCCCACAGGGGCAGGGCAAGTTCCTTGCTTGATTGGAAAAGTGCTATCAGAAAATTACATTTGTGAGCATAGTAATACTGGCTTGTGATTCTGACCTTCATTTAATTTGATGTGAAACATGTAAATACTGGAGAAATACTAGAAAAGAATAAAAGAAAGAAAAAGAAACACAGACAGAGAACCCCCCCAAACCCAGAGCAACTTGTATAGGTTTTACCTACCTAAGTAAGAAGAGGGGAAATACATGAGGAGTTAAATACTGAAACCAGGCTGCCCAGGTGGAAGGTGGAAATGCTGCAGGTGTCAGGAATTTGAATGGACAAGGTCATGAGCAAACAGATGAGCTTTGCACTTGGCTTTGCTTCGATCGCAGGGTTAGGCTGGATGACTTCCAGAGGTGGCTTTCAACCATAAGGGTACTAAGGCTTTATGAAAGTAGGCACTAGTACTGCTGAAAATCTCCCCTGCAGTTTGATTTTGGAGTTCAGTAGTACCAAATAAAGAGACTGCAGTCTCCCAAAGTTGCTTGCAGTCACTCAGGAGTGTGCAGAGCTGTGGTGTGAAATGAGAAGCAGAGCACTCGCTGCCATGAGCTGTGTGTGCAATAAGTGGGTTATAAACCAGAGCATCAATGCTCTAAAGATTGGCTGCAATGAAGTGTCAATGCAATTATCTGTGACCCACCTGAGCACTCTGCAAGGAGATCTACATTAAATACTCCTCATTAACTAGAATGCATATCATGATCCAATTCACATTTTCTTAGAGAGAGGATTGGAAGAGGCTTGTTTTGCAATTGAATTGCAGCAGCCATTCAATACAGATAGAGGTTCATTAGTACTTTGCTAATTGTCATCAGTAAGTTTAAGGATCAAGAAAAGAGACTAGAAAGTAATGTATCTGAACTAGTTTTCTGACCTCATTCCTGTTGCTAGATAACATTAGACTCTGAAAATGCTGGCACCAAACTGAATAGTGTATTACCACTGGCTGTAATTGCCAGAGCAGAAATGAGAGAGGTAGAACCTTGAATGTCTTCGGCCACACCCTTAAAAAAGTCAAATTCTCTTGCCATGAAAGGGAGTCTCATGAGTCTCTGTACGGCCATTAAGGAAAAGGAATTGATCAAAGGTTTTAAACAAGGTTTCTTAGGGGTTTGTTGCACCGTGGGCAGTCATAGCCGACACCTCTTCCTATCCAGTCTTGAAGGCTGTCTGTATTCATGAAGACATTTATTTTTCAAAGACAGCTGTCAAATAGTTAAGCTAGTAATTTTTTCTAGTGATGCTTGTGTTTAAAAAATTTTGTATTTCTTAGCTGGCCTGTAAATTAGAAAAGTAACACTGAAAATCCATACGCTTTACCTAGGTTTTCTTTGGTGGTCCCTGAAAGCCTTTGGAGCTGGGCTGGCCAAGCTGTTGGACTGT
>NW_008238321.1:3696539-3788336 GCF_000691975.1 Corvus brachyrhynchos
GGGCCAGGCGTTGGGACTGTGGAGGGCGGGCAGCTCCTGCCAGTAGCTCAGCACAGTCCTGTCTGTCTTCTTGTCAGGGATGGAAGTGGAATGTGCTGCCATAGAGTGCCGGCTGCAGGCAGACATTCCTTTCCCTGCAGCACACCGTTTAAGCGGATTCTTGGCCCCTCCTCTTCTATCTAAAGAGGATTTGTTTGTTATATAGAATAACATAGGCTTGAAAGAATCTCTGGAGGTCATCTAGTCTAGTCCCGGCTTAAAGCAGAGCAGGACTAGCTTTAAAATGAGATCTGGTTCTTCAGGGTCTTGTGTAGCGGAGATTCAAAGTCTCAAGAAGCTCTTCTGAGCCTGACAGAGGCACATGGAAAAGGACAATGTCCTACACAGAGAGCGAGTTACCATAAACGGCCTCTGCCAAAAGTCTCATCCAGTCAAGTACTCACCTCTGAAATACTTGGGAGAGAGAACTGCTGGGAATGAGCTGTGGTGCACTCTAGTGGTTCCAAAGTGGGAGGAGTTGTGTGCAGTGCTCTGCAGCCGAGCTGCTGGGGCTGGTTCTGGGGTCTGTGGGTAATGAAGAGGAAAAAGAACTGAGTTGTATTTGAAGGCTGTGTGTGTGGCTACAAAGTTTAACAATCTAGTGACCCAGTGAAAGGCAACTTGGAATTCAGTGGTAGTGTATCCCTCAAGGAAAGGGACACAGGTAGCTGTAGAAAACATTGAAAATAAAAACTGCAACGGTCAGGAGAACAGGCGTAGCCGTGCTTCGCAGAGGGAAGTGCCAGTTGTTCTGGATCTCTGGGTGGGGCACAGAGAGCTCAGGGAGTGAGTGGCAGCCATGTGAGGTGGAGCTGATGCACCAGAATGGATTTTAGGAAAACCCTCTCTGGAAATTTGTGTTGAAATATATCCCATGAAGCTAATCAATAATATCTTCACCATTTGCTTTAGGCTATTGATTGACACTGTGAAGGCTGGACTGTGAACTCCTGTCTCTGTTGCATTTCTTTCCACATGAGGCAGCTCAGATTCAAACAATTTAGATCTCTAAGAGCAGCTCACTTTGCATTTTTGCAGCCTCTTCTGGGTGCATCCTGGCCATATTACCCAGCAAGCTCTCTAGAAATAACAGCACGAACCAAACTCTTCTATTATAAAGTAATTTCTAAAAAGTCTTCCTACTCCCATTAACACCTGGGAAGGTAGGATGGCCTGCCTTTGCTGGTGCTCTGATTCCCTGTAATTTACCGCACGTGTTACTTTGCAAGGGGTGGAATTTGGGAAGTGTCAGGAAAAAATGGCAATTTGGAACCAGCAAACTTCAGCCTGTCCCTATGCTTGGAGCAAAAGTTTGTCTCGCAACCTCAAACCTTGCTTAGTTTAGTGAGCTCAACAGGTTATGAGTATATAGAGAGTTTCAGTTAAAAGTTTATGTCTACCTGTCTTATAGAACTCTGGTCTGTGAGGTGCATGTGAATTCACTGGGATAGGGTACTGGCTTTAGAGAAAGTGCAGGTTTTTTCTTCTTTCTGCTCTTGCTGAAAACTCTCGTGCTCCCTGATAGCTGTGCGTATTTCAGCCCAAGTGAGACGTTAACCTTACACTATCCACTGTATTCCTCAACAACATGCCAACGTCCTGACCCTCACTTGTAGCAGAACTGCAGCCAACATTTACCCAGCTAATACTTCGCAGCAGGTTTAGTAGTGCTTCTGACATTGAACACTGGGCCTGTAAGACCAGAAAACTTTCTCATTTGTCTCATGGCTCCCATTATTTTCCAGGTGTTTTTCTCCTTCATGACATGCCAGGGCATGTGCAAACCTCCTGAACTTTATTCTGGATCTGTGAGTTGAATGGAGCATAGCTGGTTCTTAGTCAGGGCCATGGGGAGAAAGTTTATGGAATAGTACTGAGCACCATCTGTGCTTATATGTAAAATTGTATTAGGGTTTAAAATGTCAACAATAAATTAAGCCAGGTGCTCCAACATAAAAGGTTTACTGCTGTTCTCCTGTGAGAAATCTAATTAGGATGTTTTACTTGGTAAAATGGTAGATGCTCATGTACAGTGTGCTCTCAGTCTTCTTAGCGATGATTTCTTCCTTTTTCCACAGTTTATCACAGAAAGCTAATTTTCATCTATTTGTCTTACAAGTACAACAGTTACCCATCTTGATATTTGCACTGTCTTGTCCCTGTAGTATGAGATTTTCATGACTTTCCTGTCAGGTTTGCTGCAATCTCTTTTGTGATGGGTAAATTGGCTTCACATGCACTGTTCCCAAGCAACCCAGCTCCTCTGAGGCTAGGTTTCCCTGTATCCTCAGGGAATGGGTGTTCCCAGAGACACAGTTATCACTCCATTTGCCTCAGTCTGAGCTGTGCTGGTGAGACAGAAGCTTGGCCATCATGTGAAGATAATCTCTTTTGTAGTGATGCACAATGCTGCAGAAGATAGCAGGACATCCTAAGCCAAGTGGGACATTATAAATACTCATTTAAAAGGGATATTGGTGCATGTTCGGGTGAGCTGTTAGCTTCTCTTGACAGTCAAAAGAAAAGCCACAAGAAGGAGCTAGATGAACAGGCAGAACAGAAACTTTTAGTTTTGTTCTTGCATTCATGTAGATAAGTGGTTGACTAAATAACAAATAGGAAAAGATACAATCAGGCCAGAAAAAAGCAGATAATTTTGAGTTAATACTGTTTGACTTGGCGTAATTTCAGTGGTATTACTGATCAAAAGCAAGAAAATAAAGTTGAGAAGCTTGAAGGCATCTTAAGTTGCTTTGGAAATTTCATAAAATGCCAAATAATGTTGCAAGTTTGGTGTGGTCATTTTGAAGTGTTTGGGTAAAGAGAACCTGAAATGCCTGTGACTCAATGGCATAAGGCAGGACCAGTGTCCTTGCACCTGAAGGCAGCAAGTCTCACGGTGCCGTTACATGAGGCACCATTTGGATCTGTACATTACCAGATGGAGTTAAAAATGAGTTGTCTGCCTGAACACTAGACTGCCTAGTTGTCAACTTAGGCAAGCTGTGTATCTCATTCAATGTGATGAAGAGTTTTTGGAACAGAATGCTGTAGTAGAAGAGAAACTACGATGAGAGCTGTCAAATCTTGCTGATTCAGTCTATGACAGGCAGTTTGCAAATGGAAAGGAAGATGAGATATCCTTATAAATCTACTATGTTCTCCAGTTGAGCTGTGTGACTAAATTCTGAGCTGCTCAAGTCTCACTTTGTTCTTTAAAATCAAGCATGGAAGAGGGAGAGTGCTAGGGGTAAATAAAAGGCCATGGAAATTGTGTTGGGAAGAAAACAGAAAGTTTTTGGTCTTCAACAGAAAGCTTTTTCTAGAGAAAACAGCAAAAACAAAAAGAGGCCTCCAGATGAGTGGTTGACATTAAAATGAGTTTTCTGGCTTTCTGAGTGCAATACAGAACCACTGAAGTATTAAATACTAAAGTCACTGCAAGTCTCTGAGTGTGAGGGGAGCCCTTTGCAGTGCTGTCAATTGTCACAGGCCACACAGAACAAAGGGCCACCTCTGACCAGCAGTAAGAAAGAAAGGAACCTCTGCAGGTGATAAGTAATGGATTTCTTTGCAGAGATTTTGAAACACCACTGACTGAACCTCTGATTATCTCTAGCTGAGCATGGAATTGTGCAGCAAACCCCAAACCTATAACATATAAACTGTACATGAAAATCCCTAAGGCATTTAGCAGAAACCCAGCTCATTTATTCATTGTGGCAGCTGTCACACCAACCTGTGCTTGGTGTGAGTTGCTTGGTTGTTTTGAAATTGTTAATATTTTATATTTGAGAGGTCGTTTGACATTAGCGTAACAGAAAGTAACTCACTTTAGTTTTTCTGCAGGATAAAATTTATGTTTAGCTACAATGAAATTTTTGAGGAACCTTGTGACTTGATGTGAGTTTCTGAAATGTGCTGCATGGCTGATGGAAAGCTGAGTATAAAAGTCATATAAAAGATGTAAGAGTATGATGATAAATTTTTTTCTTCATTTAAAAGAACCCAAACATATGCAAAGGTGTTGCCTTTTCAAATAGAATATGTTTGTATTCCTGCCCTGTTTTCCTGTTCATTTGCAAAACTCCCAGATGGAATAACAGTTGTACATAAGTTTGTAAGTTGAAACCTGTCCCTGCATCACTCCAAACCATTCTTAGTGCTTAGCTCATCAGAAATGTAATTCATGCACCTATAAAAGAGGGGCCTGATGTAGCTCTGCTTGAAGTGTGGAGGCTGAAAGCAGTGACATCATGAAGGGTGAGTCAAAGCAAATAGATCTTTTAGTGTGTTTAACACTTACATACCCCTCCCTAGGCACTCATTTCTGTGCTGTGCTGGAGTACTGCAAGTCAAGGAACGGGATTCATGGTTTTCACTCAGAAGCTCTTTCATGCTCTGTGTATGAAGCATGGGAGATGATAACATTCCAACCTTTTAATTGTTAACTGTTAGGACTATCGCAGCATGTATCATAAGGTTAAATATCTGAACTAGTAACAAAAGTCTAATACTTCAGTTTAGAAACTAATAGTTGTGAAATAGGGATAGAAAAATATCTTTGAAAAGCAAATGTCACGTTTTATATGGGCAGTGTTGTTTCATGTTAGAGATCTACATCCACCTACATTCTCCTCCAAACATATAAAGATGAAACAAGATTGATTAGATGTTTTTCTGAGTACAAGTCTAGCAGCACACTTGCATGCTAACTTTCAGTGCTGCTCCAAGACATTCTCAGAAAACTGTGAAATTCTGGAACATATTACCAAATCTCAGTAGTTATGTTTACAGTGTAAATTCCAGTTAACTTGACATTATGCCCTTCTTGACAGTTGGCTGACTATAAAACTTACCTGTAATTACTTCTGACAGTGGTGTTAGCTGACTGATACAGTGACCTTTTGGAACACTTGATCAAAGAAGTCCCATTAAAATTATTAGAGACAACCTTTGCGATCCCAAACCAAACCCACCAAAATGTAAAATTTGTTATTTAAATGCATGATCCTTGCCTCACTTTGGTTTACAGTTTTTACCCTCCTGTGACAAACAGAAACGCTGTGCTCTGGTGACAGAATATTCCCTTGCCAGAAACATAATGAAGAAAGATGGGGTTGCAAAATTACAAACTAAACATGAACAAACTACTAACTGAAAGTAGTCAACTACCAATTTCTGCATCTAATTCACCAGAGTTTTAAAAATTCCTTAAGCCTAATCAAGCTTACCTGATTTCTTTTCCATGCTTGCTCAGGATTATTAATATTACATATTCTCTGCATCAATGGGAATTTAGATATGGAACAGAAGCTATGTCCCACTGGACTATGTATCCAAATTTTTAACCAATGTCTAATAGATTTTATTTCTATTTATTTTTAATGAATTTTTTTATTATTAATAGTGTTCTCAAAGTAAGCTAATGAAATGTAATAGATTTGCATAATTATGAAGACTGATAATTTATTCATGGCCATGGCAGACAGAATGAAGGATTGGCATTAATTCTGCCAGAAGTTGACTGAGAATACACACTGCTCTGCACTCTGTTTTGGGGCTTTCAATGGAACAAAAATAGAGGAAAATTCCACTTAGCAGAAATGTCCTATTTGAAATGTTTTTTAAAAGAGTTCTGAAATAATTCTGAAATTGAAACTGAACAGATTTGATTTAAAAACTGTTGCAGTATAAGAAATAGTATATCCTGCCAGCAGGGGTGTTCTGGGTGCTGGTGACTAGGGCAGAAATAATTTTTTCACTACTGACATCAATCAAATACTTTTTCTCCCCATTCAGAGCAAAGCTGTGTGTCTACAGCTCTACAGTGAGGACATGAAGACAAATGCAGCATACAATGAGCAATATGTTACCTGAAACTGTACTAACTTTTATGTTTTTGCATCAGTTAATAAGTGGGACTGAAGCTTACAGAGAGTGTCAGAACACATGGGCATTTCAAGGGTCCTCAGGAAGGGTGTGGATCTAGTAGGACTGAACTGAAAATAATGTGTTTTGCTCTTTTTTTCCACCTTCCTTCTAAACGCTGGATGAACTTCAATCTTATATCCTCCCCATATTATCAGAGGAAGGCCAACAGCTTATAGCAGTCAGTGCTGTCAGACAATGCAGCCCTCACTGCACATATTGCCCTGTGCCGTCTCCTCAGACAACTTGGCCACGACTTGAAATTCAACACTATTATTTTCTAAAGAGGAGATATAAAACCATGGATTCTCAGAAACTGTGTGCTCTAACAAATGCATGAAATATTCCCTATCCAGGGAGTCGACACCTGAAATATGTAATCTGTGGTGAGAGCTCATGTTTTGGGAGGACACATGTTCGCTGTCAGGTAATTTCACTTTGAGTTGTTGTTCAGTGAGACACATTTAGTGGTTGGAATGAATCTAAGTTATGGCTGAAATTTGCTGTATGTGAACATTTATGTGTGACCTTTTTGCTCATACGTCTTCTAGAGCAGCACTGAGAATAGGGGGAGGATTGCTCTAAGACCTATTGTATTTCAGATTTACAGTGTGTGCAGTGCTGGGATTTGCTCAGCAATAAACAATTGGGCAAACTGAAACAGAGATGCTCAATGTGCTGAGAAAACATAATGATAAAAAGTGTGGTGTACAGGGAACTTTCATCTTGATGATTGCTAGAAATGTGCAGGGGAAAGCAATTTTCATCCTTTGTTAGAGAAAATGAAGCTGCAAATTTAGGCTCTGAAACTGAACAGGATTACTTCAGAGATGTTCAACTTGGGAATTATTTTCTAGGTTGCAGAAGAAAAAACAGTGACAGTGACAAGAGTAGTGGCTTTTTTGTTGTGATTCTTGATACCAATAAGTCCTAAAGTATTACTGAAAATTTCTTGGTTTTTTTTCTTTTCTTTTAAGAAAGTAAGTAGTGCCAGATAGTAATTAACATTCTGTGATCTTTGGGAAAAATCTGGATTTCATTTTAAATATGACAGGTTATAGACGGTAACTGGAGATAGTGTTAATTATCATTCTAATCTGTCCCTAAATACAGAGGCAGGAGTTACATTCCTTGCTAAATTCACATTTTGCAGGTACAGGTGGTATAAGCCACAGCTACAGCTTTGCCTTCAAGTCAGATGAAATGGTCATTCTTCTTTCTTTCTTTTTTTTTTTAATTACTTCAAGGTCTACCTGAAAATAAATCTTTCAGTTACCAAAGAAAATAACATTCTGACCTATTTCTCCTCCCCCTTCAATGGTCAGCATTTGTGGATATCTAGATAGGTGCTGCACAGGCTTTCAGAACTCAGCTAGCTCCAGAAGCAGAATAACCTGCAGAGACTAAAGTGGAGCTGGGAATATTTGTAGGTTTTCTTCCCCACTTCACAGGAATCCCTCCTCTCAGAGTTATGCTGGGGTATAGTCTGAGGTTTTTCAAGGGCCTTGAACACGTAAGGTTTAAATTGTTTTGTTTAATAATTCTGTGGCACACTGGTTCATTTTTCTTGCTACATAATAAAAAGATTAAGATGATCAGAGTAATATTAAATCAGAAGATCTTGTAAGCTGCTGGACCACACTACCTGCCGTCCTGCTGCTCCAACACAGGATGTGTGTGTCTTTCTGAGTACTGAATTGGAGAGAAATGTGTCCTGGTTCTGACTGGATCAGAGTTAATTTTCTTCCTAGTAGCTGGTGGAGTGCTGGGGGGGCACAGGAAGCTTCCTGTATATAGTTCTTTCCAGGAGGCACTGAGAAAAAGGAAGTAGCTGGATATGTTCAGTGTTGAAAGTGATAGCAAGAGTTCATACAGGAGTGTTCATACATTGGAGGCCGGAGCTCTACACCAAAATGAGAAGACAGTTTAAATTTGGAAACGTTTAGATAAATTTTAAAAAAATTATTATAAAGAATACTTCATTATCAATATTAATGGAGAAGGTTATCATTAAGTTCATGTCACATGGTAAAGAGTTACTGGCTCCAAACATGTCAAGAACAGTTCACTCTTTACAGGGTAGAACAGGTCCAATATTCTTAAAAATGTGAGATGAAGCTGGCCCAGAACTAAATTCTGAATACCTATTAGTCTAAGCCCAAGAGAGTAAATCACAGGATATTTAACTTTCTACCTTTTTAAAGAAACCTGCCTCTCATTCTTTAGATTTATTTTAATTTCTTTTCTTTGTGGTCAACAAGTGAATTTACTCATCCTTTCCATTCCAGTTGCTCTTTTCTTCCTGAACTGTTCCTGAAAAACAAATTGACAAAAGGAACCAAACTAGGTCTCCAAATTAGATTCTTCTACACTTGGAGGCAAGCAGCAACCGTGTAGTCCATCATGATACTGATTTTTGTTTGTATATTAACTCTCAACCCAAACATCTGCTTGGTTTAAGCTGTCTTCCTGTTCTTGTCCAAGGGGAAGTACTTTAGCAGCAGAAAAACCTGATATAAAGAAAATTAGAAAGGTTTTCAGAAGAGCTGAAGCTGCTGTGCTTTTGATTAAATTTCCTTTGTGTTTTCACAGTTTTTGGGAAATTTGAGATTTGACGCTTGAAAACAAGCTTTTGAAATAAATTCCAGAGTTAAAAAACCATCCCAGATACAGTCAGGTGTTCTCAGGAATGTCCAATAAATGATAGATACTAATTACATTTTCTATTATAAACTAGAGGATTAAAGAATCAAGTATCGACAACCCCAGCTTTGGCTTGTGTGAGGTTGGTTGACCCTGTCTGCTGAGCACAGCAGTACGTACAGAGGTTGTCACTGCTCTGTGAACTATTAGAACTTGCTTAATGACACCACTTAATCACATTAGTGCTTTAATGCCCTTGAATGACATCTTTCAACTTGCAGAAACTTTGTGTTATTGAGTTTGTTGAAGTAGGAAATATTTTTATATTTTCTCTTTAGATACCCTTTTAACCTTCTCAAGCAATTTAGAGTACATATCTTGTGATAACTCAATTTCCTGTCTTAATTGCACATCGTTACTTCCCGAGATGGGGTAAGCTGAAAATACCAATTTTCCACTTCAGTATCCTGTCTGTCGAGAGGAATGTGGCTTTGGGGGTGGGCTTTGGAAGAACTCTAAATGAGCAAGGGAGTCACAGGACAGATATAATAAAATGTAGTCCTAGTTTTTCACCTTCCCTTTCCAGAAAAAGTTGCTTTAGAGTGTCTTGTGATATATTTTTGAGTTCTAGAAAGGTGTTAGTTTGGCAGTCCATAAATATGAGCCCTTTTGGTGCACTGAGAGTGCTTGCTTTATGCCTGCCCTCTGGCAATCAATTTGAAGCTGCAAGGAAGTATCCAATAGGCGGTAATTTTGCTGACACACAGGTAAAGCTCAATACCGGTGAACTATCAAGTTCAAGTTAATTTTACAGAAGTCCTTGAGTATCAGTGACACACCTGTCATGGATACAGTCATGCTGAACAGAGGTTTTAGTGGTAAAATGTCTGAATACAACCTACTCAGTTGTTCTTTCTCCCCACTTAGTGCTGATTTTGTCTTCGTGCTGAAAATGGTCATGAGTCAAGTTCTCCCATTGAATTTGATAGTTATTTGAAATATTTTATCATATTCTCAATAAGGAAAGTCCAAGATTATTCACTAACTCTTCTTTTATTTCCTGCTTTTGCTTCCTCCCTAAATGAAGATGGTATTCTCATTTCTGTTTACTTTGTGCAGTTTTTCAGTGCCAGGTTTCTTTGTTGCCCATTATGTCTGTTGTAGTTAACTCTTGCCCTTAGTGCCCTATAGGGCCCTGTATTTGCAGTGCTTCACTATGGCAGAAATTTTTTTGTTTGGTTTGGTTTCTATTTTTCCCCCCCCGCCTCTTTCTTTCTTTCAATATGCACTCAGTAGTCAAACTTTGGTTCTTGTTGTTGGCCTTTGAGCACACTGCCTCAGTAGAAAAGTTACTGAAAGGCAGAAAATGGAGGTGATTCTTTGGAAAAAAAAAATTCAGAAGGATAGGAGTTAGGCTTCTTCAAGACCTCTCCTGGGTATCCTGTTCACTAGGAAAATGGGGTCTGCAGGATTGTTTATACATCCTACACTAAACTGTGCATTTTGTCCTGTATTTTATGCTGAATAAAGAGCTAATGTCTACTAAAAGGCTCTTGGAAATCCCATTGTAAAGAGAAAATGTGTATTCCTCGAGCAAATAAGACTAATCATGTCATCACTGAGCTTGTGTTTCTTCTCATTTTTTGCTGTTCTAAAAATATTCATGGAGGCTGTAGAGACAAGGGAGGTAAATAGATAAGTCTAAGTGGATCAAGTCTAGCTGTGGTCAGGTGATTGCAGTGCTTGGATAATATCCTCTACCAAAGGAAATTAATTTTTATTGATATTTACACATGATCTCAGCACAGAACCTTTTGCCATCGCTTTTACTGTACTGCTGTAAACTGATGGTACACTAAACCAAAAACATTTAGAAACAAATGTATGTGAAAAAAGCCCAGAGTAAACATTTAGTAAAATGAAATGATTTGCTGTTTGAGCTTGGAGTTTTAGTAGCTGTGTGAGTTTGTCTGTAAGGGTTGCAGCAGCCACCAGGTGCCCAGCCAAGAGTCTCAAAATTTCAGGATGAACTTACGCTGAGCAAGTCCGGGCTCCAATGGCCTTGGAAGATGAGCCTTTGCTACGAACTTCAGTCCTGTGAGGAAAAGTGAGATTTGGGTTAGTCTCTGGTATCTTTAAGCATAAGTATCTACTTTTAATCTAGGCATCTTGATTCCCTTTATAAATCATGGGCAGGCCTCCTTTCATCTTGTCAGACAGCTGACATCTAAAACAGCTGAAGTGAGTACCAGGCTCGTCTTCATGGACTTCAAAAAGAATCAAGATGGCCAGCTTGTTTGAAGGTAACCAAGTGTGTGGGAGAAGACTGTGACAAGAGCCTAAAATAAAAAGGGGTTCAAGAAATTGAAATTAATTAACTTAAAGTCAGTGGCACAGTATCTGGGAATTCAGGTCAATTTCTAAGAAGAATTAATCATGGCACTAAGTGCGACTGTGTGGTTGTTGGAGAGATGAAGGGAAGGGTGTCCAAGTCTGTGCTAATAGGAGACAGGAGTGCCTTCAGTTCCCTTGGCTATATTTTTTTCCTCTGTTCTGTATTCGCAAGGTAAAATTTTAAGTAAACTGATAGGAAGTGCTGGCTTCCATTGCCAAATCTCCTGGTTACCTCTAAGGAGATGGTCTGGAGTTTGAAATGTTTTAGAAGGGAGCAAAACGCATGGTATATCTGCCATTGGTTCATGTTCTAAAACACCTTGCAAGTAAAGTTTTATTTCTGATGATGAAGCTGTATCTTGGAGCGATGTTTATTTTGAAGTAATTTATGCAATAACTTACCCCAGCAGTTATTTTAAAGAAGCAAAAAGTCCCCATAAATGTGGCACAAGCTAAGAGAATAGGATATTTTCATTAAAGATAGTTTGGATTATTTATGTCCCCCTTGAATGAAACACACAGTGTTATTAAATAACTACATTAAGTCAGTTGGTAAAATTCCCACTGAATCAAGGTTCACTGTGTTCAAATGATTCCAGACAAGCAGGGAGGACACACTGGCTGTGCAGTCTGATCTGGAATAGCTTCACCTTATGGCTTGGGTAATGAGATATTGATTTTCACAGAGCAGGTCATGTTCAAGAAAAAATGAGAGACTCAGCTGCAATTATGAAAATCATTTACAATAAAAGAGGAGAAAGGTTTTTCTTTCTGGATAGCAGATAATATATTTTTAGCCAAATCTTTCTCACAGTTGTCAGGATTTGATACGAAGAAAAATAAAACTGAAAACAAAAACACACTATCAAATATATATGCTTCTATTTTCATAAGTGGTACTTAAAAGATGTCTTCTAACTATTTTGCAGGAAATACAAAGGAGTCTGTTAAATACTTAATGTCTCACAGCTCCAGCTGTAAGTCACAGGGACTTTGCACAAAATCCTAGCAACGCTCTCTGGTTTCAGCAGCTCTGAGCAATCTTTTCAGCTGACCTACAACGGCAGAAACAGCAGAAAACATAACCTTCAAGATGCTCTTTTCTTATTACAAGCATAACATTATTCATTTCTAAACTCTGTTGTCTACTCTCACTAAAATCAAACTCTCTCTCCTTAGGCATGGATCTCTGACAGCCTTTATTGGGATTTGATGGACGAGGGCAGAGAGCCTGCAGGAGAGCTGTGAGGTTCCAGGCTGAGGGAGTGTGGGATCCCACTGTACTGGGGCTGCCAGGGATGGAATTATTTCTCTCCACATTAGCTGGTGTTGAGCCATTGCTTTGCATTTGTGATGCAAACTGTGTCAGCAGCACACCACGGGTTTCACATTGATGAACAGTGCTTCCACGGTGGTGCATCTTTGTGTTTCCTTTCTGTCCTCCCCAGGGAATTCTAGAATGGCCTGTGTTGGAACAGACCTTAAAAATCATCCAGTTCCACCCCACTGCCTTGGCCAGGGACACCTTTCACTAGATCAGGTTGCTAAAAGCCCCATCCATCCTGGTCTTGAATATTTCCAGGGATGGGTCACCCTGATAGCTTCTCTGAGCACCCCATTGCCAGGACCTCAGCACCCTCACAGTCGAGAATTTCTTCCTATCATCCTATCATCCTATCATCCAATCTAAACCTGTCTTCTCTCAGTTTAAAGCCATTACCTTCATCCTATCGCTATAAGCTCTTGTCAAAAGTCCCTTTTGAGCTTTTTTGGAGGCCCTCCTCAAAAGCTGGTGGCTTCTCCTTCTGTCCCATGGAAAGCACAGCATTAGGAGACTCATCTCCTATTTTTGTCTTCTTCCTTTTGCCTCTCCCCCTTACTTTTCCCTGCCAGTAGCCACTACTCCTTGCCAGAGTTGTGCTCTCCTGGTTACTGGAGGGATCCTGGCAGAGGGCACCCAGAGGCTGCACACAGACAGACACTGCCAGAAGTGGTTCTTTGATTATGTGCTGCTCCTTGAGAACTAGAATAAATTTCTACCTGGGCTTTGAGGTTAGCACCTTAAGACAGTTAATTTGTAAAATTTAGTTTTTCTAGTAAGAGATTGATTAGCAGTCTAATCTGTAGGCTTCCTGTGGGGTATTATCCTCTACAGACCTATTTGAAGTAATTTTATTATAAGGTTTTTTAATACCTAGCAACATTATTTGGTCAGTAAAAAGTGCTTGTGTGACTAACAAAGATGATGTCTTCAGTGCTTTCTGGGTCCTTCAGGACCTCCTTTTAATTTTTTCCTCCAGAGACATTGTCCTTCTTTTTCCTGTTCCCTTGGGAATACTTGTCAGAGGGCAAGAATGTTATTTAGAAATGTTCAAGTGTTCTTTACAGCTGAATGACTTAATAAAGTAGGGAAATATTAGAAAATATTTTGTTTGGTTTACATATGGACTACTTTTTACCTCTAGAGAGGTAAAAAGTTTAGTCTGTATTTCTATTAGTAAGAGCCCTGCTATGCCCTCTCCTCTCGTTTTATTCTCTGTTTACAGCATGCTCTTCTGTTTGACTGCTTATAAGTTGCCCTAAAACATTCAGTATCTTCAGACCAATACATAGAATTAAAATGTGACTATGAAAGCATTGTATTGAAAGAAAGTAATGAAATTAAGATGGAAAATGCCATTATAAATAATGTATTTTTATAAATAACTGTACACTGCAGAATTGCAATTACAGACAAAAACATACTTTACACAAGTAACTACTAAAGAAATTGCTGTAGGAACACATCCATTAATTGAATTACAGGACGTAAATTCTTTCTCTGATTGCATCTTCCGTTGTGAGGGGAGCAATCACAGCAAAACACCAAGCTCTAATAACACCCTCTCTTTAGGAATTAGAATTTACTGACAGATGGGCATGTGGAAAGGCTAACGAAAGGCTGGTGCTTCCTGTGCACAAAGGGAGTGAATGGAACTAGTCAGACACAAAGCAAGAGCTGTGATCACTCAGGTAACTCAGCAGCTCATCTTGGCTGTGCCTTTTAGCAGATGTTGGGGTACAGGGAGTCTGTAGGACATTTGAGTGTGTTATGGGTTCATCTGTGCAGTGTTCTGGGGTGCATTTCACGTACACAGTGCATTTATACCCTGTGAGAAGAGAACAGAACACCCATGGGGTGTGACAGGTAATGCTGTTTGTTGCACTGTCTTTTACATGAGTTGGGCTGAGAATTTGATGGATTTAGAGTCCATTTTGGAGGAAGGGGAATGTCAGAGATGTTTGTCATGGTTCAAACAGGCAATGGGTGCTTCAGTACCTTGAGGATCTGTAGCATCACCTCTCCATCATCTGTCCATCCCTGGAGATGTCTGTGAGGTCAGGATAATCCATTTGGGTATTCCTCACCTGTGGTGGGGACTTCAAAGCAGAGACTGGGGGCACTCCAGGATAGGAAAAGACACACTGTACCATTCACAGAGGCGACTATAACACAACCCAAGGCATCTTCCTATTTCAGCGTTGAGTGTCCAGCTGGCCTGAGGGGAAAAGGTCTCTGGCAGTGGTTTTCAAAAGGAGGAAGAAAATGGGACTTGTGACAGACGAAGTTTCCAGCAGAGATCTGCATTTCTGATTGCTGTATGATGGAAGCAAGAAAAGCTAGGGAGACAAAAGTAATTAAGAAATTTATTGTAATTGCTGAACATTAACAGATTAAATGGGAAAAATATGCAGTTTATGCAATGTGATGTTTAATGTGCAAAGTTAGCAAAAGAAAACTAGAAGTATAGCCTCATCCTTTTAGTGTTTCCTTAGTTGACACAAAGACCCAATCCTTTTCTGTTTGTTCATACCTGAGAACAGTATATTGATTATAAAGTGTTTGTTTACATCTTAGATGGCAAACCACCAACAATGATTCTGTCTTCTCAAATCACTATTTTGCAGGGTATTTTCTTTTTACTTTGGTAAATGACCTTTCCTTTTGTTGTGCAACTGGATACCTTTCTCTCCCCTGATGTTTGTATGGGTTGAGTTTAGAAGTATTGATGTGTTAACCTCTGTCAAAGAAAGGTAACTTGTTCATTTTTTTCTCCGTAGATTTTCTATTAAAACCATCTTTTTTTTTTTTTCCTTCCTCTAATGGTAATGTTGTTTTTTTAATGCCTCCTTAGTCTGTTCTTATTGTGCTGTGAGTTCAAGAATGTTCTTGTAGAAACTGGTTATTTTTTCATCCTAATGTCAGCAGTGAGTCAGTCCAGCACACATTCTTATTACAGCGTTACTCGAGATTTCTTTTATATTTAGTAAGAAACATCTGAGTTATCTTTGAATTTTCTGTGCAAAGACAATCTATAAAGGTCTTCAGCAGACACTGTACAAAGAAAAATGTGTCTATGGGGTACAGATTCTTCCTGTTGCTGGTATTGCTGTAGGGTTTTGATCAACTATTTATAGAGGAAATGAGAAGTTCTTTCACCTTCCTCTGGAAAATGACTTATACATTTATCAGCTTCTCTTCTTAAAATAATATGTATGGTAGAAGTACAAATATTTTCAACAGGCTATTCTGTCTATTACTTCAGAACAACAGATAGAGGAATAAAACTTTTTCCATTATAGTCGGACTCTTTCTGAAGCAATTTCAGACCTCACAAAAAATTGAATGCGGGAATTGCACAAATATTTGTGCTTTCTACATCACATTTACACAGGTATTTGCTTGATGCTATTATTGTCCATAAAAATGTAATGAGATACTAATGTAGAAATCCATTCATAGTAGGACACACAAGATGTTTAAACATCTTGAAGAGAAAAAAAACCTGTATTGGGACTAGTCTGTACAGCTTGGCTAAGGTTCTGGGTTAGATCACAACTCTGAGGAAGGGCACTGATCTGTTATTACAACCTCTGTGTTTTATGCTGTGCGCAAGTTGTCTCTGAGACCCACTTAGATATGGAACACAGAGCAGAAAGTTGGCAAACACTTCAACAGCTTGGATTAGTGAGCAAGGCAGTTGTTAATTCTGAGAGTACTCTGACATCGAGAAGTTAATGCCCTGTAGGTTATGCTATAAATTTCCATCCTGATGGCTATTTTGTACTAAGTGTCTGGATGGACACACACGGTTTTGCATGGAGAGCTGATGGGAAGTAAATTGAGTATGGATTCACAGCACAGTATTTTAAAGCAACTCACGTAGCAATAAAGCAAGGTTGTGAGGTTGCCTGTCCTGCTTTCAGCTGTTCCAGAGGGGCTACCAAATACAGCTGCTGCAAACTGCAAAATGCACTGCTCTGTGTGAGATGGTTTAAACTGCTGTGCAGCCCTGTTTGGGGCTGTGCATGGCAGGGGCTCTCCAGCTGCAGGGACGGCAGTGCCTCGGCGCTGTGGCCAGGGACTGTTTCTATCAGCACAGCAACACCTGACCTCTCAAGGTCTTGAACACCTAAAAAAGTGAGCTCTATTTCTAAACCAATAAATTCAAACTCCCAAGTTCCACACAAAGCTGAGTCCTCAGTCTGCTAGAATAAGTAAATCACGATTTTAAAAGTAAAATAGTTTTCCTTACAGACGTAATTTTTATTAAATTCTACATACTTTAAAATTGTCAACATTTGGTTTAGAAAATATTGAGGAATCATATAAAAATACGACTGCTGCACTTCCATAATAAAATGTTCTGATTTTTGTATTGAACTGGATTACATAACAAGCAAACCAAAACTCCAGGCTTTATATGAAAAGATTTCAAATGTCATGAGCAGTATGGCATATTTCTAGGACACACAGAAGAAGCTCCCACATGCCTGTTTTAACCTGAAACTTGGTTTTCCATTACTCTATCCTTGTCTATAAAACTCATAATTTACATTGTGTGCAGAAAGACTTGTAAGTGCTGCCAATTTTGAACAAATAGGAATTATTTGTAACTTCAGACCTGAGAAGTTTTTGGAAACGCTCTGTAGTCATTATGCTTGTTAAAGTTGATATTAATGGGATAGAATAGATATTAATTTTATAGAGCAAAATCAGACTTACTTAGCAAAAAATTTGAGTGTTTGGTAGTCCACTGTAATGGATTGAGTTGGGGTAGTCCCCAGGCATTCTCCAGCTGGAATACAATGGCACTCAGGTCTGGTCAGCATCTTGGGCTCGGACTCCTCTGTTGAACTTCCTGATCTCCTAAGATGCCAAAGAGAAAACTTTATCCTTGCCAGCTGGGAGGTGCCATTGGTTCTTTTTTATTTATTCCTGAAAATATGAACAGAGATGAGTGGTTTAAAAACAGACTGGTAGAGAGTAGATAATGTAAAGGGGAAATGGTTGTTCATGTTTCTTTTTTTTTGTCTCATCCTCTCCAGCCTCCTCTGGAATATGGACGAAATCTCCGTGAAATCAATTAAAGCAGTTAGAGTGTTATGTAGATGTAGCTTTAAAAATGCTATTTTATAATCATAGATCGAAATGGGCAATTTCAAGGCAATTTTTCTTTGCTTTGAATGGCTTAAACTCAGGGGTAAATTTTGACAGAGTTTCCAATTTCCAGATGTATGTGGTCATTAGAGATGAAGGTGCTTCTTGCCCTACCTGCTGCTGCCCTGCCCGGTTCAGTTCCCACTGAGCCGTCGTGGCACACTGGTTCTAGCAGGCACATTAAAGCCTGTGTTACTAGAACCAGCCAGGGATGGTTTTGATGCTGTTGGTGATGCCTTTCAGTTCAAAGAACAAATCTAAAGATAATTTTTTTTCAATATTCTGTTTTTTATCTTTGTAAATGGCACTTCTCTAATAGCAGAAAAACAAAATGGAAAAATAGTAATGGCAAAGCTCATGTTTGCTCACAGGCCTCTTTACTCCCCCCTGTTAAGGCTTTGGCTTTTGGGAGCAGTATCTCCTTGTCTTGTTTTGAACCTTCCATGTCTGATTACTTCAACTTCAAATTGGCATTGACTACTACACTGACTTGAGCAATTTATGGGGCAAAACTAATTCTAAATCTGAATCTCTATAGCAAAGGTTGAACTGGTTTGAAATCAAAGGTGGTACATATTGCTCCATTTAAGTGCAGCACAGACATTAACAGTAGTTGGCTTGCTCCACAGGCTGAGTTCAAAAGCTGTACCACAAACTGAGCACCTTCCCAGGATTTCTGCCTGGAGGTGGCACCTGACCCCAGGGTGCTTGGGCTCTGCCCACAGCACATGCCTGGGAGCTGCTGGGATGATGGAGTGGGAGGGAGGAGAACTGAAACACTTGGAGCATATAAAATTCTCATTGAAAATTCAGTCGTTTGAGCATCCAGTTCAGTTGATCTCACGTCAAGCATCCTCTTGACTTTTTTCTTTTAAGGAGAAGGCATGTAATAATTTCTGATTTTTTCCTCTATGAGTAAAATTTCAACGTCAAAATGCCAAAGGTTGCAGACCACTCAAGGGCCTAGGAGGCAAACAGGCATTTAAGTAGCAGTGGGATGCAGCAGAGCTCTGTCCCTCAGTGTCTGTCCCAGTGCCCCTGGCTCTTCATTCCAGCAGGACCTGTGAGTCTGCAGAGGTGCAGATGTGTCAGAATGCCCATTAGTCCTGAGGCAGGTGAAGGTTGCCTTCCCTAGAGTGCTTCCATGGAGCTGTCAGAGGTGGCCTGGATGTGCCACTGACTCCACTCTAGAAGTGATACAGTAAAAATCCCAAAGTCACTTAAGTCAGTAGGAATACAAACAGATATATATCTGTAAGACTGTGCTGAAGAGGGAAGTGTCAGGTAGGTCAGCTCATTTTCTGGAAATAGAGGGACTAGGAAAAAGCAAAGGGAATCGGGAGAAAACAGTGTATCCTTGGAGAGCTTTTTGTAAGAAGGCAGAATCCAGGAAAATGAGCTGGAAGAGGGAGAGGCTGTGTTTTTACAGGCCTGTAAACTTTGGATGACACCTCTGGTTTAATCTTAAATAAGCTTTTGCTTTCCATTTGTGCACTCCAAAAGCCAGTTGTATTTGTTTATTCTGCAGGTTAGGTATTTTTTCCTGTTTCATGTCTCTGCTTCTGTCCCACAAGATACTGAACCTCTGTAGGATCCTGATGATATTACATTTTTACTGATTTGAAAACGAATTGAGAACTAAAAATCTCATTCCTCCATCTTTTACTAAGTGCTGCTTAAGATTCCAGTGTGATTTTTTTTGCCACCCAAGTGATCATTAAACAGCAAGTTTCTCTCATTTTGAAACCCAGATGATTGTGTTTGATTTACTCATTTATGTTTTTAAAAAGTGCTTCAGTCTTTTTGTTTACAGGCCTTTGAAAAAGCAGTGAAACACACTGTGATGTCTTTATCAGATTCTTTTCTAATTAATCAAGAGTAGCAGAAGAAACAAACAAATGAAAAAAGAAAATTATCTAAATGAAAGTCTGCAAATAAAGAACTTGAAGTGTGACATGAGAACAAAGGCATGCATAATATTAATGGATACATTTTAAAAGTTATTTTTTAAGTACATCTTTTCTGTTAATTCTTAAGGGAAAAATTTTTTTGACTGTAGCTGGTTTTTTTCCACCAGAATGCTAACACTGGCATCCTGGAATAGGTATATGGTATCATATAGATTTATGTTTGAGTATTAAGCTCTAAATAGAGCAGAACAAAACCAGCTATCCTTATACTTAGCTTCCCTTATTCAGTTATAGATATTTTTTTCCTTTTTAGAAAATCAAGCAAATGTTTACAAAATTGATACTTCCACTGGCAGGTGTGAGTGGTACAGAGAAATAAGGGTTAAACCAACCCCAGAGCTCACTGATGAGCCCTATTGGGCTCTAAGGAAGGCCGTGATCTGACAATTCAAAAAGAATCTCATTGGTGCCTTTTTTCTTTTTCTCTAAAATGCAAGTGAGATGATAATGATGGCTAATTTCTAGTCTCCTGATGCTGATGGAGGATATGAATTAAATTCAGTCTAGTAATAAAATGAACCCCTAGAAGAAAATTATAATCAGACTCCTAAGTGGTTATAATTGCTGAGGACTGGAGTAAAAGCTATTCAAATAACATCCAGCTGTAGGCACTGTGAACTCTCTAACCAAATCCAACATGGGTTATTCCTGGTTTTCTCACATTTTCTCCTTCTGCCTAGGTCTGTAGTTATCTTTCAGAATGATTGTGCCCTAGCCATCTTGTTATACTTATTTAATTAAGACATTTGTGAGTTAAAACTTCTCAATTTTTCAATACCTCTACATGTAAAATGAAAGCTGTCAGTGATAGAAAATTGACTGGTGGAAGTAGAAAGGAGAATATCCATTATCAAAGGTGACAGAGCCTGGCAAAACCTTATCCAGCTGCTTGGCCTTGGGGCCATTGCAGAGTCCTGTGTTGCTGTGAGGGAGGAGTGGCAGCAAGGGTTGGGATGTTCTGATGTGCTGCAAGCTGGGATGAGACCAGTGCGGGAGTGCAGGGCTGCAGGACTATGACAGAAACATCCATCAAATGTAGATGTTTTCTACTTTGCTGCTTGAGTTAAGCACTCAAGGAAGGAGAAAGCTGTTGAGATCAGACGATGAAACCACTGCTGATACATTGAATTAATGAAAACCTAAAGCTGTTGTAGAAATTAGGAGCATTAAACACATTGTTTGCTATTGTACACAGCAATTCACTGTGGAAAAGCAAGGGAATTAATAATTGAATTCTTTGCTGACCACAAGGAGGTTCTCTATGCTAAAACCCAACTTGAATTGTTGAGAACAGGAAGGGCTGTAAGGAAGGAAAGTGTCAAATGGTCCCAGGGTACAATGGATTGCCATGGCCAAACCACATATGTAGAGTATCAGGTGCTCCAGCAGTAACCTGGAGATGCTGAGTGGAATTGTTGCTGCTTCATTTGGGTAATTCAGTACTGGAGGTGATATTTGTTGATCAAAGTGAATAGTCTAGTTGAAATTAGACCCACTAACATTTGAAAATAAATACAGTTAGATGTGTTCTGAAGCATTGGTTTGCAAGCTTTTCCTCCAGGAGGATGACTGCTTCTAGTAGGGAATGCCTACTTCTCACAAACCTAAAATTTCAGTTCCAGTGCATAAAAGATTTATTGAATGAGATTATGATCAGAAGAGATAAAGTAGAGCTCAAGGAACGGAGGTAAATAGGAGAGAGGATACTATTTGCCAGAAAAGTGAATGGTCTTAAGAGGAATATGCAGTATAAAGGGAAAGTCAAGATTAACAAGCTTAACACAGGGATGGGAAAAATAATCTGTATTTATTCTGAGAACTAAATTTATTCTCTTTTACATTGTATTGGATGGTTTGACAAATAAATTATTTGGTAACAACATCTCTTATGAAAGAACCATAACTCATTTCAGAAGTAATAGCTTTAATTATTGTAATTGATTCAGGAAATTATAATAAATACCTTTGCTTATTAGAATATTATGTAGATAACTTTGAAAAATGCTGAAAGCTGCTTACTATTTCATGCCCAAAATGAAGTAGTTCTGTCTCCTCAGAAGAAAAAAAAATAATCTGTGAGGGCTGACAAACAGGCAGTAAGTGGTGTGTTATTTTCAGAGCAAGGGAGAGCGTCAGCTGAAGCTTTGAGTTTGAATGGGCAAAGCTCGCAGGTATAACCAGTAGCAGGGGCTGCAGTCATGGACAGAGGGGCAGAAGGCTAAGGACAGCAAGTATTTGGTGTAAACAAACATAAGATGTGTTAATATTGCTGTGGTAGCCATCTTTGCTCAGCTATAGACACAGAAAAAAAACAGTGCTCATGTATCCAGTGCCTTGGGCCTCATTTTAATTTTTTCTTCAAGGAAGTCCTTTCAAGGTGGCTCTCCCAGGTGTCAGTTGTGTAAAGAAGTTGTACATTCTTTTGTGAAATCTGGTTTATTGCTTCTCTTATTCAGATTTTCCATTTACTTGTAGCTAACAAGGGACACAACCAGAGGAAATGGCCTCATGTTGCTCCAGGGGAGGTTTAGATTGGATATGAGGGGAAATTCCTTAACTGAAGTATTTTCACGCATTGGAACGGGCTGCCCAAGTGGGGGGTGGAGTCACCTTCCCTAAAAGCGTTCAAAAATGTGGAGATGTGGCACTGAGGGACTGTGACGGGCTTGGCAGTGCTGGGGTTGCAGTTGGACTCAATGATTTGGAGGGTTTTTCAGCCTAAATGGCTCGTTGATCCCATGGTACTGTAAGTTTTCCAGATGTTTTAGTATACACAGGGTATGGTAGCAGCAAGCAGCCTTCTTTTTTTCTCCAGCCTTTTCCATGAAAATGGACTGCAGATGATAGCTCATTTACAACAATTAATATTTCTATATATGCATATTATTGCTGAGAGACATACATTCTTCTCCAATAATATCTATTTTTAATGGTAATGTGCATGTTTATTTCTTGTATTGTTTAATAATTTTGTTGGTACTGATCTGTCATGCTTGTACAAAATTTTCTTTATTATCTTGAAAATTTGTATTACATTAAAAAGGTTAATTGAAGAGATTTTATGTAAAAATAGCTACTTCTGTTTCCATGAGAGCTTTTGAGGAGGGTATTAGTTAGTGATTTAGCTTTTTGCTAGTTCATCTTTAAATTACTGTTTGCAGAGGAAAAGCCAAACTCAAAGTGGTGGTGAGAACTTCAGGCTAAAGGTTTGTTACCCTTAAAGAGCATAATCCTTGCAGCTGTGTGTTCTCTTTGTTAGCTTTGTGCACAGTTTTAATGGATAGAACTATGAAAAAGAGCTATGCCTATGTTTTCCTTAGTTATCTTTACAGTAGAAATGGTAAGTAGGAAAGTTACTTGTAGGAGTTTTTCCTTGATCTTTTCTTCATTGTCTTAAGAATAAGTTTAGAATTCTTAAACAGGAGAAAGGCTTTCACTTACAAATTGGAAGTGACTGTTTTTTCTTAATCTACAGTGAAGTAGAAAGCTATTTAGAGCCAAAGGTTTTAAGTTGGGGGAAAAAATGAGATACATGTCTGGATTACGTACTTGGCAGATTGTGGAAAGACTGAGAGGCAGATTCTGTAGCATACTTTTATTGATTTTTTTTCAGGATTCTTTACTAAAAATTGCTGTACTTCTGCCAGAAGCAGCCACTAAAAGTTCTGCACTCCTTCAGTGGCAATGGCTGGACTGGTGTGGGGTGCTGAGGATGTCAGTGCTTGCCTTTGAACTGACATTCCAGTTAAGAAACAACTCCTGCCATGGTTGGTTCTAATCATCTGCATTTTATACAGGGGACCTAAGGAGTTGGACAGATCTGTTTGAAATGTAAGCAAACAAGTTACTTGCTGCTATTTCTTATGCAGTTTAATTAAAGCACAAGAACTAAAGATAAATTTTATCTTCTATCTCCTCTTTATTGCTCTTGATTTTTAGAAGAATCCCATGCAGGATAGAAGGTTCCCTGCTGTGACTTCCAACTGGGAGTTTACATTATTCTTCAAATACCTATTTGAAACTTTTTCTAACAACCTACCCAAAGTATTTTTGGCATGAGTACTTTCTTTGTGACTTAGTACAATTTTTTGACCATTAGGGATAATTGCTTATGACACCATATCAGTCAGGAAACATACGAGGAGATTAGCCTGAACAAAGAACTCAGAGCTGGATACAGTTCATCCTTTTTTTGAGCAGTACAATACAGCAGTGCTCAGACAAGGTGATAGAAGAACTAATTTGACAAAACTGTAAGAAGTATACCCAGCCTTGACTCAGATCTGTAGGAATGTGGCTTTTTTTGAGATTTCATGAGATAATAGCATCATTTCTATTGATAAATTTTGCTCTTTTGATAAGTTTTGTTGTGTTTCTCTGTATTCTATTCCTAAGGCCATGTCCTTGAAAATAGATTTTCCTGGCAGTATGGCTCTCTGAGTCTTCCTGCTGTCCATGTAATGTACAATTTTCTGTTTGGAAGTTCAGGGTGTACATAAATTTCTCTCTAAATTATTATCTATTGGACTGAGCTTAAGACTGGCAATGTCCTACATTTTTGTGATGGAAAAATTCAAGAATTAATGAGTCCCTCCGTTTTGTGTTTCCTGTCTCTTTTTCTGTTGTGCTGGTAAATAAATCTTATTTTTATGGCAAGCTATTACAGTGATGTGGAGGTAAAATACGCAATTAATGAGACTGTATAATATATTTCATTCAAGCAAAGTATTGTCTGGCAGAGTAATCAGAGGGCTCCCTAGTGCCTGCTCTGTGCTGGAAGGGTGACACTGTTTCCTTTAGTGCCAGATGGCAGGTCAGTTGTAATCCATAGTTCCCAAACATACACTGTGCAGTAATTTCCTTGGGCTGAATAGCTCATTCTGCAGAGCCTGCTCCTCTGCACATCAGTAGTGTTTTGTTATAAATTTCGTTAAAGTACTGCTCTACTCGCCAGTTCTGCATTCTCATTTTGTTTTTAAAAGATAAGGAATTCTAAGGGCAGAAATTTGAAGCAGAACCTTGTTCCCCCCTTTATCTACACCTGCCAATAGCATTTTATTACAGCACAGTGAGAACTGGTCAGCAAGTAGACTCTGAATTTATCAGCTGCTGCAGGCACTCTGCTACAGGAGCTGCATGTCGTTATTAGAGCAGTTATGTAGCTATGAGAACGTTTCAGGATGTCTTGTCTTACTGATCTGCCCGTGGCATGAGTGACAGTGATCTGAATGAGGCTGATAAGCCATTTGGATGGGGACATTCTGACATTGCCTACAGCAAATGGAATGGGAACTATGGTTTTCTAGCAGCAAATAAAATTTGCAAAACCAGAGAGTAAAAACAAGAAGCTCAAAGGCAATATTGTGAATTCCTTGTAATAAAACCCTGCAATACTTAGACCAAAGTGGTTGAAGCTCCAGCCACTGTTTAACTAAACTGCCTCTCTGTTCTCGCCACTCCCATAAAGCAGAGAACAGATCCTTCACGTAGGGAAGATAATATCCATGCTATCTCAGGAAAGATTATACTTTCCTTGTCAGAGTAAATTTATTAAGCATCAGAAAGCGTAACAGGCACAAAATCATAGCAAGTGCTAAGGAACAGGCACCCTTCCAACTCTCTGCAGCTGAGCAGAGGGAGGACATTATTACTTCACGCCTTCTTCATCCCTTTTTTTCAACCTTTTTGTGTTTCTGATAGCACAGGTTTTCTGCACTGTGAGTAGATACCATTTACAGTCTACACTTAAATCACTGCAACCAAATGTTATGTGTCCCCATTCTTCGGTTTCTTCTTAATATTTTTTAAAGTAATGTTTTGGAACAATGTAGTGGTGAATTAAAGCCCCATTTTTGTGCAGGTACAAGGTGCTTAAGTATCCTGTGGCCTGCTGCAGTCAATGAGAACATTCCTGTTGCCTTCTTACCTTTTGAACTTGGCTTTGACCCCACATAATATTTTTACTTACATTTAAAGTTAGGAAGAAACATCATAGACTAGATAGGCGAAGTGATAAAAACATTGATACCACTTGCTGATAGTTGGAGATATTTAAGTTGTGTTTATTATTTAATACTTTAGGCTTGAGCATGACTTAAATTACGTATTCGCCTCTCACCGCAGCAGTCAGAAGTAAAGAGAGCTCAGCCCTTATATACTTTGACCCTCCTATGAATCTCCTGGTCACCCAGCATGGGTCCTTTCACTTCTTCCTGCTTCTGCAGGGGGACTTCATAGTTATGTAGTAGCTTGATGCAAAAGGACAGATGTGAGAAGTTCTCTGACAGAAGAAGTTGCACGGGGACATTCCCCACACAGATTATTTCACCTATAAATGCAGAGCCCTAGCAAAATAAATGTGAAGGATATCAGCCTAGTGGAACCAAAAGGTAACGAGTGTTTGCAATTTATCCTATTTCATGGCATATCTCTGCCAAACATAAAATAGTTCAATATTTGGAAAAAGATTGAATCTCTGTGAGTGCTCCATAAGCATTGTTTTCTGCTTTTATTTGAAAAAGCATGTTTATTTCTCTGCTTGAGTTATCAATAGAAAATATCCCTGTGGCTTAATCAGTGAAGTGAGAAAAGAAAGAAATCTCTGCAATGAAGGTGAAATAGTTTTTGGTAAGGTGGTGGTACCATCCCACCACTCAGGCCTACGGTACCCATACCCAATATTAGGTTACAAGGGAAAGACTAGGGTGCTTTGCTAGTAGAAAAACAATGGAAAACCCAATCATTGTCCTTTTCTCCCTTATCACTCAAACGTGTGCATCGCATAGAATGAGGGCATTAACTTGTGTTTGTTGCCTCAAGATTATTATCTCCCAAACTCCATTGCTCCTCTGACTTTTAAACACAAAATCTGGTGTTGGTTTCCAGTCGTTAACTGACTTTCACACAGTTATGCCCTAAGCTTCAGCTAATGTAATTCCAGGTAAACAGCTGGAACCACAAACAAAACATTATCCCTTTAACATCTAAGTGAATTATGCTACTATTTATTCACCTAATTTCAAATTAAGTTTATGATTCATGGAAGTAATAATGCACAACAGATGGATTGTTACTGCTGATAAATGGTCGGATACGTGACATTCCTTCAGCTTGATATGCAGTTTAAGGTTAGTCAGGAGGTGTTTGGTGAAGAATTGGCAACAGATGGATTGTGGTTCCACTAATAATGACGGAGTATAGTTGATCTGTGTTACAAGAAGAGTTTTAACACCTTGTGAGAAAGCAAAAATGGAAACTCAGAGAAGTTAGAGCTGCAGATTTCATGGGATTTTGTATGTAATTCCACCCTCCAAGCTGACATAAATTTTAGTGAAAATGCCTAATGCTAATGTATTGGAAAGATTATATGAGAGATCCTGTTTGTTGGGGTTTGTTTTGTGTGTGTGTTCATTTTTTGTGTGTTGGTTTGGTTTTGGTTTAGGGGTTTTTGTGTGGCTTCGATTTTTTTTTTTTAAAGACAGAAAAAGAAGAGGGAAAAAGGATCAAAGATCAAATAAGACAAAAACCCCTGAAGTTTTTCAAATGGGATTGATTCAGGAGAGTCTTCAGATAAAGGGTTCAAGAGAATGTATAAATTACTACATATTTCCTCAGCTGGAGAACTCCAGGTTCTCCAGGAGCTGTTGTACCTCTGAAGCCAATATAAAAGCTGTCACTCACTCAGTATTTTACAGATACATTGGGGCCCAAGTATCATTTGACAAGCTTTCATTTAAAAAGCAGACTGTAGATTTAGAACCAGAAATGTCTGTAACATTTATATTGAACAGTCTAGAAACCGTTGAGGACCCCGGTGGTTCTAAAGCTTCTCCCTATATTGTGGACCAGAAATGATGTTTTCCAGACACAGAATTTCTCCTAGGATGATAAGAAGATAAATGAAACCCTGGAGTTTGTAAGCTCCATAGTACTCCATACATACCACTGTGTAAATGCACCTTCTACTGCATTGCAGCTCTGGTGGTTGAATGGTTGGGATTATCACAATGTGTAAGTGCCAAGAAGGCCAGCAGAAACAGCTGTGGTGACACTCCAGTGCTGTTCCAGATGTGCTGATGTGTTTTGCAAGTTTTCCTGGTTTGTCTTCTGTATGTGTGTCCCCCCAAATATTGGTAGGAATTTAAAAGTATTATTTTTGATATTTAAATCAATGTAGAGGTAGAAGAATATTAGAATACAAATTTTTGTAAGGAACTGGTTTTTTCCCTTTTCCATTTTTCTCTTCTCTGTTTCGTCCCATTTTCAAGGTGAGTGCACCAGTGATTAATGAAGAAGGAATGAAGACAGACATGTTGGGATTTTAGATTTTGGTTGGGGTTTTTTATTTTAATTTTTTTCATTTTAGAGCTCCAAAAATTATACAAACTTGAAGATTAATTAGAAACAAAGTAGAAGAAAAAAGGTAAATATGAGTATTAATACACCCTTTTCCTTAAAAATCCAGACCCAAGCAGCTGAAAAAAGAGGAAAAAGGAAGGCAAAAAAAGAAAAGAGGCAAATTAAATAGGAAATTTTCTGTTTTGATGAAGGTTTGGTTTAGAAAATGGCTGATTTTTGTTAAACCTATTTTGATCAGTAAATTTTGCTTAACTGCTTCTAGAACAGATTCTAGAGGAACCTGCTATTCACATCCGTGGAATTCACTGTACCATACCACTTCCTCTTAGGAAAATGAAGTTCACATTCCTGGAACAAGATGTTTTGGAGGACTGCTCCTCTCTCCAAGGAGCTCATCCTCTCCACTACTTTTCCTTTTTGGTTTTAATGTCCTCATTTAGTAGTTGGATTTCAGACCAGGTGGAACGTGAAAAGCAGATCTGCTGGAGGAAAGCAGTCATACACACTGAGCACAGGGCTGCAGACTTCCAAGGCTTTCTGATGATTTTGTAAAATGTTGCATCTCACTGATTGATTCCCACATTCCTGGTCCAGTGTCATGCTCTCATTTATGCAGACAATAATTTTCCTTACTTGAAGTGCACTGTGTAAGAAATTTGATCCCTAAAATATGAATAAATCTTTACTGCCACTCTCATCATACAAGATATCTCTTTTTTCAGTCCCAGGCATTTGACACGAATTGAGTTTACACTGCAGAAGGTGATTTTAATATCAGCAGCTCAGAGTGTTGCAAACCTTGAAGGTGATCTGCTGCAGCGTATAGATGGGCTCCTGGTGCTCGATGCAAAAGGATGTGTAAGAAGGTCTCTGACGCCAAAAGTTAAACTTTCAAAAGCTTTGTGGTATATTTTGGCAGTGTTATTGCAGCAGACTTGTTTTAAACCCAATAGTTTTAAGGGTATCTGAAGATACAAATGCCTTTTTTTTTATTACAGTTCAGGAGGCAGAGTAGACTATATTCCATGGTGTTACTATAAAAAAAATACATACCTGCCCTACAGCAGATAAACATTGCAATCCTTCTGTCAATGTACTTAGCTGTTGCTTTTATTTTTGTGCTTTTGCAGTATAGCAACTGAGTGGTGCCTGTTGGAGTGTATTGCTGAAAGCAGGGCAATTATAAAACCTGGGAATGACGCTAAATTTGTTTACATGCTGGGGCTGACAGAAGCTGTTTTCCTACTTTTTTGCCAGATTCGATTTTATTCTAAAGATTAGGTCCAATTCCTGGTACTACCTAGTAGGGATATCAGAGAATGAGCCTTAAAACTAAAAGTTGCTGCCCTATTTACTTTCTTTTTTTTGGTCACCTATTTTCTAGTTTCTTAATTGCTACTTGATAGCAGGTCAGCAATATGCAGGTAAAAATGCTATTCTATTCATGTCTCTTAAATCTTCATTACTGTAGTATTTTAGGATCTTCTGGTAGCACATTGAACCAAATGATTCTAATTTGTCATATATACTTACATCTCTTAATCTCTTCAGAGGCAGAACTGTGTGCAGAGCTGTGTTTGGGATTTAGAGATAGAGTCAGTTGCCATAATTCCCCTGGGACGAGTTTGCTTTCTCATCTAAGGTTACAGGCCACATACTTTGTACTTTGATCAAAACTTCAAGTTTGAAAGGGCAGAGGAAGAGATTTATTGTGCTTTAGAGAAAACCACTTCTGTGAATGCTTCCCAGTATTGGAAACTACAGCTCAGAACCAGAAGGCCTTTGTGCCCCTGCTCTGACATCAGATTCTTTTGATTGCTTTGACTCATTGTCTGGCTGCTGTAACTTCTTGCCATACTCCAGCCTCATTTTCCCTATGCTGGTTCCAGCACAGAGCAGTGCAAAGGACAGAGGACATGGGGGAGTGAGGCAAGTGGGGCTGTAAGTCCTTCTGCTGAGCTTTTAGATTCACAACTGTATAATTGCTCATAATCTCCTTACTAGAAAAAGCCATGACACTTTCTTGTGTGTGTGGCCAGAATTTCTCCCTGTATCTTGGGATTAACTAGGAGAAAGAAAAAAGCCCCACAAAAATCCAAACAGTTCAGTAGTGTGTCACTCTGTTCATTTAAGAACAACGTACAGTGAATTGGTAAACCTTAACTTCAATCATAATTCTCTGTCCTTAAATCTGTTTAGGACTTTAGGACTATTTAGGACTTGTCTTTTCAAAAGATGTGTTTAGTGGTTTCAAAAATAACAGCAATTGTGGATGGATTCCCAGGCCTCCTTCAGCCAGCAGCTGTGCACATCCAGCAAAGCTTCAGGATGTCTGATCATGATTCAAAGGCCACTGCTGAGATCCAGGATGAGCTTTTTCTAAAATAGTGCCCTTATTCTTGTCCAGTCTTTTCTCCATAAATCTTTCCTGTCCAATCTTATCCCCATAAATTTTTCTGTAGTTATTTTTTTGCAAAACTTAGGAAGCTCCACTAAAGCCTTTTAGAAACTTGAATTTGTTTAGCAAAATGCCTATCACTAAGCATGGAGAAGGGGGGATTTTCAGGACTTACAATACTTTTTTAACAAATCACACAAATCGTTGGTCTCTACAACTTTTTGCAAATCATTACATCTGTCTTGGGACATCAGTACTTAAGTTTGAAATTGTAAGCTTTTGTATCAGTGTTGCCATAAGCCAGTGAGTCACAACTGGGGAAGTCCAGTTCATCACTGAATTGACTCCAAAGAGAGTGTTTCAGCACAGTTCAATAAAGTACCTACAAAGCAATGAAACTATCCTGGAAAGACATATCACCCGCAAAAAAATGCTGAATAATTTGCAGTTTCAAAAACTATCAAAATATTTTGAAGAAAAATTTCTGTAAAGGAAAATTCCTAATTATTCATGCTATTTGCTTTTGAAATTTTGGGTTAATTTTACCATAAATCCTAACATTTGGAGATGTCAGATTGTCTTCTTAATTGGATATGTGATTGTGTAGATATTCGTGGAAACAAAAGTTAATTTTGTGAGTTTCCAATAAATATGTTTGCAAGGAAGAGCAAAAATGGCCAAAGGTCAATGACCAATATAGTTCAAGTTAATTAAATTATTTCTAATCTTCTTAGTCCTTCAAGCCTGTATCATGTGAGAAAAATATTTGGGCAGTTCCTCTGTTATTTAAAATTAATTTGTAAAATCTCTGGGAAAAAGGTGTGTTAACAACATTCTGCCAGGCCTTGTACAACATCTGCATAACTTCAGGTGAGGAATGAATGTATTTCCTGTGCAGAAAGAGGATGGCTTCCCAAAGATAAGAAAATTGCTCGAAATAGCCAAGAATCTACTTCGTATAACACAGATGAATGCCGTGACTGCTGGAACATTAATTACACAGCTGTTTTTTAGGACACCCACCCTACCATGATGCTCAACCTCATTACCTGCTCCTGTCATTATTTGTACATTCTTTTGTTTGTATATCTAAAAACTCTTAAATTCTTTGAGAAAAAGGTTGATTTTAGGGGCAGTTTTATTTGGAAACAGCAGCCATTCTTTATTGTCATAGGCATTTATCAAAATTATTCTCTGCAATCATATGGGTGACAAGCCCATATTTAGTGATGGCCATAGCTCAGCCACATTCTCCAGGCTTTCCATCAGCCTCCCGCAGCTGGATCAGACTGTTTGCTGTGCTGCCATCACAATTGCCCTGTGCCAGTCAAGGAATTGGAAGCAAATCATGCATGAAAGGAGAGGGAAATAAGTTCAGCGTGTTGAGAAATGATGCCCAGTACTTTAATAATATGGGTTGTATGGGATAGTTTATAATTCATGTGTCCTGAGTATAAACTGGGTATTTCTTCAGTCTGTCTCTCCCATCCTTGGGTAGTCAGAGATGCTGAAATATACACAGACACTCTGAAGGCTGGGAATGAAAACCAAAACATCTGTGCTCGTGATAGCAGGATGTATAGAGCTGGGATCTAACTCTCATCATATTCCACAGCCAAGCAGGGCTAGTGAAGGAACTATGGTATTTTGCTCACTTGTGGTGAGAATAGGTCATGACCAAAAAATTACTGTTCCTATAAAGGCTTTCTGGGACATTTCCCTGTCTATTTCTAGTAATTTTCTTTTCAGAGATGTGATGTGATAGCATTAGTCCTTTAGTATTTTTAGTGCAGTATAGTGTGATGGGGTGACAAGTCAAAAATTGACTTATCCTACTGGGATTTGTGTTCTCTATGAAAAAGCCTGATTTCCTAAATGTAGATTTAAGAACAATTTTTTCTATCAATGCTAGTGTCTACATATTCTGGAGTGGGATAGGTGACACATTTCTCCTCAAAGCAATTGCTGAATTTGTGAAAAACTTTCTATTTTAGCTCAGCTTTTGATTATTAATGAGGATTTTATGGAAGTAGAAAATACAATAGATCAGGAAATCAGTAGTTAAAATGTTCCTATATGAAACTGAAATAAAAAAGGACTAGACTGTGTTACAAAAGCTGAAGCTGTAAAAATTTCAGGAGTGGAAGAAAGTAAACCAGGCATTGTGGTTTACTTACTAAAGGCATCTTGACTCTGCTCTCAATAAAATATAAGTAGTTAGAATGCTTTTTAACAGTAAGAGTGAATAAATAAGTTTTTAGTAGGAAGTGGAATATGACATGCTGTTCTTTACCAGTGATAAATCAGGTAATCTTAAGTTACTCTTTTTGAGAAGATAACTGAGGCAGAATTTAATCAATGTGGATTTCAGGAACATAGAGGTAAATAGAAATTTATTAATTCAGGTGCAGACCTAATGATCTGTGCACATCTTCATGCAAAAATTCAAAGGTCAGTGGAAGTTAGTAAACAACATACAGTGGTGGTTTGCAGTGGAGGAGAAAGTGCCGAACTAATGCATTTAGAATTCCCAGGAAACTTTTTCTTGTGATCTTGGCATAACAAGTACAAATGTGCTAATTAACTTGCTTATAACTCAGACTTGAAGATGACATCAATTTGGAGAAGTAGTAGAATACTAAACAGGGATGAACGAATGCTATTAAGGACTGTAATGATAGAAATCAGATGAAAGTATAGGAATACAGCCTGTGTGATCAGGGAAATCTGCTTAAGTTGGAGACTCAGCAATTATAATCAAGAGTCAGAAGGCCACCACTGTGCAAAGGTTTCTTGCTGATCAGAAGGAAACTTTTAGCTGCAGTGAGATGTAAAAGTGCCAAAAATGTGCATGAGATTTGAGGAGCTGTTGCATGGCAGGGTTTTACAGCAGAAATTAATGCCTTCATAAAAGACAGTAGTGGACTGAATCTGGGATATTCTAAACTGTCCTGGTCAGCAGTTTCAAGGAAAAACTGCCAAGCCAACTATGAAAGAAAATTCAATCTTACAAGAAACTATAAAAGTATGACATGTAATGCATTGCTATCTCTACTATATCACGAAACTATGTACCAGTGGGGAAAAAGGCAGATTTGAGCTAAAAGAAAACACAAGGTCAAATTGTAATAAACTGATTATAAATAAATTTAAAGTTGAAATTATCAGATAGTTTCTTGCCCTGATGAGTGTCTTGTTCTGGAATAGGCTGACAGGAGAAGTGGACACAAAATGGAATGAGTTTTAAGGTTGCCCCCAGTGAGATTATGGAGTATGCAGCATTGATGCTTGCAATGAAAAGGTGTGCCAGGCTAAGTAAAAAATGAGTTTTTTCCCAATCCTATATTCAGGGAAAGGTAAACATATTAGAGGCTGCTTAAGAAAACCACTATCTATTTCTTTAATTCTTGAGAATTGACTCATGCACTCATTTTAACTTCAGTCTCTAGACTTCAAACTTAGATTTCATTGTTACTGTTTTTACACTGGGGGAAAAGTATAGTGAGAGAGAGACAGAAGCAGGAGAAAGATATTCAGCTAAGTGATCTTGTGCCTTAGCTCCAACAAGGAAATTTGCTTGCTGTTACACTGGGCAAGTTGAAGGACACATGTTATACTAAAAAATTAAAAAAGATAAAAAGCATTTGCTATCAATTGTAACATAATTACATGGTGAAGAATTGTTTATTATTTTAGGATATTACCTGTAATTTTTGTTACCATATATAAAATTTATAGAGTCATCTGATTAGCATGGCATCACTGAGTGCATTGAGATCAAGAAATGTTTCAGAAATCCTGTTTTAGAAGGTTTCTGTTTCAAGTATATGCATTTGTATTTTTTTTTTAAATCAGTTCTATTTTAGAATAGACTTCTGAATGTTATGTGGAAGATGGCAATACACATCTTCTAACATCAAGGATTTTATTCCTGATCGTCCTTAAATCTTGAAGTATCCTCTTTTATACCTCAAAGTTTTCTCAAATGATCACAATGTTCTGCCAGGGAGACAAATATAAGGTATTCCCATATGCATGTGCCTGCAGCTGACAGCATTCCTTCCTGACTGTAACCTGTCATGGACTGCAAACAAACCCCAGTGACAGACAATATGCATATTATGCTTTGCTGAACACCATGTTATTCATTAAATAGAGATACCTCTTTGCATGGACATGCACCTTCCTTTTTATTTGAATTATGTGAATATTAAACATATATGCAATAACTTTCCAGGTGACCTGAAGGATTATTACTGCTTCATTCTTAGGCTTTGCTCATAACTGGAGCCAAAGCTGATCTTATGTATAAACATTGCTGTGTTCTGGGCATGGCCTGGGTTTGCCTGAGCTTGGCTGATGCAGGGCCTGACTTGCTCAGTGTCTGCAGCCAGAGAGAGAGGGGCTGAGGGCTCCCAGGAGCCCTGCACGAGGTGTCCTGGTGCCGTGGTGTCAGGGGAGGCTTTGGAAAGCAGCTTGTGGCATGAGGACACAACTGGAAGGACATGATTAGTGTGGCTGACAGAATGGAAGAAAATGACTTTTGCATCAGCTTCTTGCATTGCTGGGCACTGCCAGCGACGTTGGCTGTGCTACAGCCTGTCAGGTCTGTTTAACTCCAGCTGAACTGTGAGCACCCAGCACTGGAAATCTCCAGTGTTACGGGCCATGCTGAACTCCGGGAATTCCATTTGAATCGCTGCTGCTCAAAGCCTGCAAGATCTGCGAAGCCAGGCTAACAGAGGGGTTGTCAGGGAGGGGTTTTCATGCAGAAAGTCACAAGAAAACAAGTCTGTGTGAACAAGACAGCAATATTTGTGTGGACAAGATATTTTACTGCAACTGCTGGAAAACTGTGAGTCTGAGAACTTGAAATATGAACCCAAATACGCTGTGGTTGAGCCAGTAGACACTCAGTACTTCCACTGTTCTTTAGGAATGCCTCCTACGAGCTGCAACAATTATTCAGTCTTAACATTAATGTTTTTCTTATATTATTAGCTATGACCTTGCATCTTCATCTGGATGATCTATGTGAGCTAGGACACATTTGAAGCACTGGGTCCAGTTGTGGGCTCCCCAGCAAGAGGGAGACACAGAACTACTGGAAAGAATCCAGCAAAGAGCTACAAAGGTGATAAAGGGACTAGAGTATAAAGGTAATAAAGGGACTATAGTATTTCTCCTGTGAGGAAAGGCTGAAAGAGCTGAGGCTGTTCAGCCTGGAGAAGAGAAGGAGGGTCTTATCAATGAATCTAAATACCTGAAGAGAGAATGCAAAGAGGACAGAGCCATACTTTTCTTTGTGGTGCCCAGAGACAGGACCAGAGGCAATGGACACAAAATAAAGCACTGGCGGTTCTTATGAACACCACAGAATCATAAAATGGTTTTGGTTGGAAGGGATCTTTAAAGATCAACATCAGGGAACACTTGTTTGATGTGAGGATGACTAAGAATTGGCACAATTTCCAAAGGATTTTGTGGAGTCTTCCTCCTTAGAGATATTCAGAAGCTGTCTGGACACTGTCCTAGGCTCTAGGTGGCCCTGGTGGAGTAGGTAGGTTGGACCAGCTGAGCTTCCAGAGATCCGGCCCTGCCACTCTTAACCAGTGTGGGATTCTGTCATTCTGCGGTTCTTACCCCAGGAAACACACTTGCTCCTAGTTTTAGGCAAGGTAAACTACTCTGTGCTAAAGGCATGACAATGAAATTTATAGCAAGCTGCTTTATTAAATCCAGTGACAATAACAGCTGGGGATGTTGGTGACTGATTTACTTTTAATGCAGTGAATTTCTCTGAATTGTTGCATCCATGCTGTGCTGCCTCCCTGCTCATCTGTAAGAGATATCCACTGTGTGCCATAGTGAAATCAGCCTTTGTCTCCAATGGAAACAGCGAGCTGGCCCTTCCTGCACTTTCATATGCCAGGTTAAGAAAATATGGGTGTCCCAATGCAGGAAAGAAAGGAAAAAACCCAAACCTGTACTTCATGGCTCTGATATCCAAGTGAAGAAACAGGAAGTGTGAGGAGGAACACATTGCAGGTTTTATAGCAGGCGAATAGCTCAAGTCTGCTAGACACAGTGATGACAGTGGATCAAAATTACCCACAGCTTTTAACCATCTGTTGAGAGGTGGGAATTGGGTCTCAGCTTGTTCTTCCTCCTGTCTCTTTCTCCAGCCTATCTGCAACCGCCTGAGGTAATTGATGTTTGTGAGCTGTGACTGTTAAGTTTCAAGTCTTACGTATAAGTGTCAACTGTATTTTTTCTTAATGTATCTGTTGAGTGTCTGTTGAGCTGGTACCTGTTACAATTGCATCAGATCTCTATAATTGCTTCTGCCATTTTATGTGTCTAACAAGTATGAGACCCTAAAATTCCAGATGAAAAAACTTTCCATGAAAAATTGCAAATTAGTTTTGTATACTTTAAAAAATTATTTAAATTATGATGGATGTAATTTTGTTCTTGCTGTGATTGTTTGGGGCCTGAAACGGGCTCTGTTCTGAGAGCAGCAAGGTTTGCCTTTATCAGTAATTAGCTGTGTTTGTGTGCCACCAGCCCCACTGTCAGTATGGCTGAAGGAGTCACGCTGTTACAGGGCATTTGACTGACAATAAAGAAATCCTGGAGATGTCCTCTGCCAGTAAGGTTTTGAGTACATGAAAAAGAGCCAGGTGTGGGCTCTCTAAGGAGCAGACATGCTGTCTGAAGCTCTCCTGGGGAATTCTTGTAGGCTTTATATAATTATATGAATCACCTAGGCTTTAAGCAGGCCCCAAGTTCCAATTTTGAAAATTCCATTACTATATCACAGTAGTTAAGATAGTCTTTTCCTTGGTATTCAGGGGGAATTTGCTGTAAACAAGGGAATGGAAGAAATGTGAACCAAAAGCCTCTGATAGATTCACAACTAGTTAAGCGTTCATATGGGAAAAGGGAATATGCATCAAAATTTGAGTTTTCAAGCTTTTTCTGCTGTTGCTAAATTTTTAACCAATGACTCTTATTTTAATTTTTGTTGCTGTTGTTTCTGTTTGTTTGTGTGGTGGGTTGGTTTTCTTGTTTTATTATCACAAAAGACGCCGTTGTGTAAATATGATCCAAGGCAGTTTGGAAGTAAGGTTGAATTAATTTACTTCTTTCTCTGCCATGATATTCCTCAGTCTTTCCTAAATCATTTCACCCATAAGCCCTGGCTTTTCTAACTGGACAGTGCTAATAGTGGTAAAGACCTGGGAGAGTGAGCAAGCACATTAAACAACAGAGCAAATGAATGTGAAGATGCCTAAAACCTTACACAGGAGGAAGGCTTCCTTAGGTACAAAATTGTGCCACTAAACTTCATGGAGTTACTCATGTGAAATGCAGCTGGAGAGTGAGTATTGACTGCTACAGGTTATTACCAGTATAAATTCTCATGTTTTCACCAGAGCTTTGGCCCCTGCCCTCACCACTGCAAGGAGAAAATAACAAATGTGGAATGGGGTGTAAAATACGCGCTGCATTGTGGTTCTCCTGCTTTGTATACCATGCAATGGCTTAATAAATTGTGGTATAAATAAAACAAGGTGTTAATAAGACAAAAACATAATATAGTTCCATGAAGCCAAACAAAAACTTAGCAAACTATTCTTAAATTTGCAGCAAGTTGATTAAAAAAATTTCCTTTCATCTTCTCCCATTCCATCCCATGTGAAATTAGAAAGCATTAGTGAGGGAATTTAGTAAAAGAAGCTAACTAAGAGCAGGATCTCATACAAAGCACTAATTTATCTCTGATCAAAGTATCTGAGCCACTCTAATTAACCCAAGTGTTCTAGCTTTTGAAAATGGAATTGCTTTTCTGGAATGGAATGTGCTATTTCTTGTAATATTCCACAGCCTCACCAACATAGAGAGAGAGAGGTGATCTGTTCCCTGAAAAATTAAAGTCAAATTCATATGAACAGCACAGTTCCTCTATTAATGCCACTCTGCCTTTCCATCCATATCTTTTTGTGGCTCGGCTAAAGCATCTGCATGTATTTCATAAATAGCTGACTTCATTTGAAATAAGCATTGAGATAAGTAATTACATGTTTAGAAAAGTGCTATTGTCTCTCTCCTACAGCCAAACTAATTGTGAGACAAGCTGGGACCCAGAAAGCAGCACTTGGCTTGTGGGATGGGAAGCCCAGGATGGGTGACCTCCCTGGAGCTGATAGGGCTGGCTGTGTGACTGAGTATTTGGAGTCCTTGGTTTTCTTGGGAATTATAGAAGGTATAGTTCCTCTGGAAGCCAAGGGCTGTGTGTGGCTCATGTTTGACTGACAGCAGTGAATTTGTTGGACATCCAGCTCTGGATGAGCATGAAAGCATTCTCCTCTCAGCCCCAGGAAGGCAGCTAGTGCTTGACTTCAGAGACCTCATACTTTGAAGGTTAGTATGTTAGCCTGGAGGAACGTCGTCTTCTGATTAGAACTCTTGTGAGCATCTAAAGTAAAGCAGCTCCATTTAACATGGAAAATGGTACAGTGTTGTGAGGTTTTCAAAATTAAACCACGTCCTGGCAACACATGACAATGTGAGCTTCTCCTCCTTCGCATGTCTCCCTTTCATTCAGCATAATACTTATAGCATCAAGCAGATCTTCCCAGTACAGAATAACTTAACAAACCTCTTGCAAGGAGTTAAGCAGGTGTTTGAAAGCACTCAAACCTTCCAGCTTAAGGACAAGACATCTGTTTCTCAATACTTTTCTGAGACATGTCCTGAGCAACAGGATGCCTTGTCTCCCTGAGGCAAAGTGGGGGCCCTTTTGGAAATGCTGTGCCATTTGATTTCCCTTGTTTCTCAGTTACATTCTCAGGTTGCCACAGAACTGCTTTGTCAGTGTGCAGCAATTGCAAGACAAAATGAAACTCTGAGGGATTGAAATGTGCCTTCTTCCCTGGGAGCAGGGGACAGCTGTGCATCTGAAAAGACAACTGCTTTTCTGCTCAAGAGAATCATAAATGGCTGCTGTAATGCAATTATTGATTTATTTATCCATAGTGTTAAGGTTTAGAGACAAGTCAATAGCAAAATAACAGCAGATACAGTGAGGGCTGGCAACCACTGTAGTATTAATGAAACAGCTGTGCCTGTTGAGCCCCTGGACATTAGACTCTAAAGTATGTTCTTTTGAAGTTTTCTTATGATTCTGACAAATTTTAGGTCAAGCTCCTTGTTCTTTCACTCAGAAAGTGCCAAAGGTTTTATGAAACTTGGTTTGGGGAGAACATTTTCACATTTTAATGAACTTCTCAAATGTGCTGACAGATTTTATTGCAGAGTGACATGTTCATGTCTATGTTTCCAGTATCTTCCCCCACCCAGAGCAACTGGATTTCAGTTTGAAGAAGTGTCTCGTGTTCCATCTACTCTGTCAGTCACTGGCTTTTTTCCCCTGAAAGGCTGTGCAGCATTTGGGCACATCTTGACAAAACACTTGTATTTGGGTTTTTGACTAGTTTTTGGCTAAATATCTTTGAGGTTTGTCTCCTCAAAGGGCCGATGGCCTGGTCCTTGTATAGGAACAGGATAAGGCAGCAGCAAACATGAATGAGAGTATTTCATGTGTCCATCCAGGCTGTTACACACATGCAGGCTGTGTTACTCCTCCCTGTTGGAGGAGTCTCTTTTATCTTTTTCCTTTGCTGTTCATTCTAGTGGAATGAACCTCATTTTAATTGTCTAAAATTCATGCTCACTGACAACATTTTGTGAGCATTTGAATTTTTTTTTAAATGACAATAAAAAGAGAAAACTCTCTCTGACTGATAAGCCTGTTTGAAAGGACTGTGGGAACTAAGCATGCAAGGACCTTGGAAAGGTAACCAGTGTATTTTATGATCACTCAAACTTGGCTTTTCCCCTGTGATCTGAACTCCTAACAGAGTATAATAAGTGGGGTTTTCTTGGCATTAGCTGCATGGTGGCTTATGTGGCCATAAAATTGCTATTTCAGTGCAATTTGTGGTTGATGAGCCTCCTCTTTTCTGGCAGTATTAACAGAGAACAAAGGATTGAGTTAGCAGGGAGTTTTAAGTGAAAATCCCATAATTATTCTCTGCAGATGAGAGATGAGGAGTGGAATAAGCAATGTTTATCATCAGCGCCCATACTGAGAACAAACAGAAGGTTTCCAGTAATGCAGCTTTCACTCAATTAAAATTCTTTATAATATTTTCTTAAGAAATATTTTCTATGTAATAATTAAAAAATATTTTACATTGCCATTATGACTTATGTAACTGTCCTTCCTGAGACACTAAAAAATAGTAAAATGATCAAATTTGATTTTTAGCTGTTGCAATTGCTGAAACTTTACAGATTTATAATTGGGGACAACAAAACACATGACTCAGACTTTCAATAAAAAAATTCTAAATGTATCCATCAACTTCTGATCTGGAACTTTTAAAATAATTTTTGAGTGACTTTACAGAACTCTACTGGAACATCATCACAGGTCCTCCTTTTAGGCTGTTGTTAGGCTTCTTTTCTAGATATAGTCCTTGCTTTTGGTTGCTTTTGTTTAGGATAGGATTAGGTTAGGTCTGAGGTCAGATTTGATATTGAGTGCTGTGGCACCATAAACACTTGTTAATGTACCACAATACAGATTACTGGCACAGCTCTTTTGTCATCCTTGAGTCAGATTTAAAACACCCTCCCCAGCAAAGAGCACAGTGTGCTCTCCTCATTCCCCTCAAACCTTTTAAGAATGCAAGAGACAAGCAAACAGGACTCTGAAATACTTCCTAGCTACTGTATATTAGCTTATTGAAGTCTCAATCGTTATATTTCACCTGTGCATCCAGGAACATCTTTTTCCTTAGGGTAATCAGAAGTTTAGATTAATTATGCTAATCAGCTAATCCAGGCTGACACAATTAGCCAGAACATGCAGTATCTCTGGAAATCTGTACAGGATCTTTCCTACTTGATGACTTTAATTTCATGATCCAGTGCAGCAATTATAGGAAAAGAGAGAGTTCTTCATTTGTGTTTTCAATCATTCCACATTTCTATTAATCGTCATAAAACTCGCCCCAGATTCTGGGACAGGGAGTCCCTTTGTCAGGCTGCCTCTGCATTCACTGCTCTGCAGGGATTTTTGTTTTTTGTTCTCTCAATTTGCAGGGAAAGGTGTGTTTCTGCACAGTTACCAACCACTTAACAGAAGCACATTTGTGTTCTATTCATCACAGAGAGGTGCCAAGAAGCTCCCCTGTGGATCTGGCTAGTGGAGCGATGGGTCTGCATGTGGTGGTGTAGATGGAGCTCATAGAGCCTAAGCAGACAATTAAATTACAGGGAACACAGAGAAGATCAATGTGAAAAGCTAATGAAAACTCACCTACACCCTGCACTGTAAGAACATGAAGAAATATTTCTCTTGGTGGCTTCTAAACACCTTAAAAGCTGCAGAATAGAAAAAGAGAAAACTAAAGGAAAAGATGGATAAAATTTTGTGAATTTTTTCCCGGAAGTTCATAACCATAATTTCATTTTGTTTACAGGTCAGTACTGATGATTTTAGTGCTTAGTCCACTTCTTCAGTTTTTCCTTTCCTTTTCCTTGAATGTGTTTTGTCCTTCCAATTTCTCTCAAAAGTCATGATAGCAGAAGAGAAAGGTAACTTCTCTGGAAGCTATAAATTTTATGTTATGCCTTTCTTAACATCCACTCATCCCTCTGACTAGTAGTCACACATGTCTGGTCTGCTTGGGAAAATGCCACCTTCCCCTGCAGACATACAAAACCCTGTCCATGCAGCTGACAGGCACTCAGGGACAGTGCGTGCCATCTTTGTCAGGAAGCTCTGCAGTTCAGCCTGTTGTACCATGGACCAGCCTGTGGTCCGTGTCCAGAGGGCTCCTTGCATTTCTGGGGATGGTAAAGCATTAACTCAACTTGGCAGATATGGGATAACATCCTCAAATGAACATTCCAAGAGGGAAGATACATTCCAAGTGAGAAGAAGTCCTGTTTTTCTCTGTTCCTATCCATTGTGGACACTTGTTGAGGTCATGGTAAGCCACCTGTTTTTGCAGCAGCAATCTGAATGGATAGAAGTAGGCCAGAGGAGATATTGCAATTTAAGACATGAGATAATGAGATTCTTGACAAGAGTTTGGCATGTGTGTATTTAAAGTGATTAATGTTTAATGTAGTGATATTACAATTAAAAAAGGGGAAGAGAGGTGGTAAAGAAAACTGATCAAATGAATATGTACAGTGACACTGATCTAGCTTTGAAATTCCTTAAAAGGATTACACTCTGGTATAATTAAATCCTTTGCTCTCCCTAACATTGCTTAATGATTTTTAGTATCTTCTAGATTTCTAACATTACAGAGAAGAGAAGAGAATTATGAGTCAGATCACTTTGTGTGTTGAGTTTTAAACACGAGCCATGAATCCCTGAAATTCTTTGTTGTTTGTGCAGAATACATGTTACTCTCCCCACTTAGGGTTTAGTCATCCTTTTCATAAGTCTTTTGATGAATAAGGTCATTAAAATTAACACAATATTAAAATACCTGGTCTCGGTAATTATAATGTTTAACCATGTTTTCTCCTGAGATTAAAAACTCTGTTAATTTTATCTTTCAGTCCCAGAACTTTGCCAAACATTATTTATAGCAGCTTGAAGACTTGTAGCTGGGTATAGCTTAAGGCAACCATACTATTCTTGTGTACCAATGACATCGTATGTTTCTATGGTGAAGTAACTTTTAATACTCTTTTTCACTCCTCACCTCACATTTAAATATGTTGCTTGTTTTTTTCTTTTTTGTAATAATTTAAAAATATTTCAGTCCTTCCGAATGCTAATAGGTATTTTGTTTGATACTCTCATTAAGTTTTCCATTAACAAATTTTATCTGTCATATATTCCCACCTACCCATTAACTGAGTCACTGGATGTTGACATGTATTGTGCAATGGGTTTTATGTAAGAACCAAAAGTTTTATGTGTAGTAAAATAAGGATTGAAATTAAATTTATGGAAAAAAAAAAATTTCTCTTAAAATGCTACAAGTCTTCCACTCTAGTTTAATAAGGGGACCAGGGTATGCTGGAACAAGAGAACCGTAGCTAAAACCTCATGGCTCTTAACAGTGGGGAATATATTTAACTTCCTGTATTTAAATGAGCCACTTTTGTAAGCTATTCCTGTAAATATTTCCTGAACACTGCCTACAGGTAGCTCTAGGGAAAAAGCAAATTGGATACAAATTGGGTGAAGATGTTAGTTACTTGCCTATTGTAATTCAATAGTGCATAAATCCTTTAAAGTCAGAGATCCTGACTTTGTGCTGCAGATCCCTGGCTGGGCGAAAGGCTCACAGTGCTTTGCAGAGCCTCGTGTGCACTTGGCTCTGTGCAGACGTCAGTCAAGGCCTTGCTGAATGCCAGGGTGAAGTTGGTTAATGGAAAACATTGCTTTGAGCAAATACCTGTGTTAACCCTCCTCATGGAAAGAACACCCTAAAAACTTTTAGCTAAAATCTTTTTGAGTTTTCATGGTGTGCACTACACCATGAGAATCTTGGTGCTAAGAGTAATCAAATGCTTTGCTTCACTTGGGAGATTTATCAAAAACCTTTTGGTTTAAATAATAGAATACAGCTAGAGAAAAAAAAAAGGAAATATATTAACAGCATTTTTAACATAAAAAATATAATTATTAGATTGGGGTGTTTAGCTGATTTTTTGTGATAGCTGCTAAGCTTCTTCATCTGCTCCTGTAGTCACCTGCTTTGGAGAGTTTATAGGAGATTTTCACTGCTGCCTTTTCCATAAGCTGTGGTTGGACCTATTGAGAGGAGCTGGTGTTTGCAACTGGCCTTCCTTCAACCTCAGGTGTTAAGTCCTGCTTTTCCCTTTGTCCCTGTTTACTTTCCCCTTATCTCCTGACACTGAGAGCCAAGGTATCATGTAGTTCTGTAGAAAATCATAGTTCCTCCCTTTCTTGTTATGGCTTTATGATTAGAATCTCTCCAATACCCTAGTTAGCATTTCTGATTCCAGGCTGTTTTTTCTCAAAACTGCTTTCAGAAGAAAGTTCTATGAATCATACTGTAAGACTTCCTTAAAAGAGCCATTTTCTCATTGGAGGCATCACTGCTCTTTCTCTATGAACATCACAAAAAGATTAAATGTAATACCACAGAGAAGGAAGGTTGAGAGAGACACCACACGATTTTTAAGGAAGCTATTCTGGAAGCATTTTGTACTGATTTTTAAAGTCTTTTCTAGTCTAGTTCAGGCCATACCTGGGAGTTCTTCATACTCTATTTATATAACATATCTTGAAAAAAGCTGAATCAAATTTTGCAGGAACTCTGCTAACTTTCTGTTTCTTTCTCTGCAATGTCTTCTGCAATCTTTCTCATGGCTGAGATGAGCAAACTCTTCTCCTGGGCAGTGCAAACTGCAGCACACTGTGAGCTAATTACCTTATATTTGCCAATTCAGAAATTACTGGCAGCCAATCTTCATAATGCTAATCAGTCAGAAAAAAAGGCAACCAGCAAATAAATACCACACATCTTTGTGCTTGAAACAATTAGGACTGACCCTAATCTGATTTAAAGAATTAGAGTGCTTCCTGAAAGGGAACAGTGTGTGGCTCTCTTCACTAATTCCATAAAGCTCTCATGGTTTTTTAATTGACCCATCCTCTTGATGTACTTTCTTGTTTTTCCATTTGGATCCCTCTGAGCTTGAATTTTCAAACACTGTTATAAATCCAAAAAGGTAATGTCATCTTATCCTCTTCATCGGTTAGTGCAAGCTTTTAAGTCTGCTCTTCCAAATACATAATAAATTTTAAAATGTTAATTTAAATATTTGTTGGGTTTTTTTCATTTCACTCATGTTTGAGTTAAGAGAGTGAGAATATTTTCTCTTTCATATTGGCTCTCTCCTCCTACTCCCTTAAAAATGTCCTGATTCTGCTCTTCTGTTGAAGTGGTTTTAAAAATTATACTGCTTCAAACAAAAGTTCCCCAGTTTTGCTGGATACAGCTTGTGCTGCTTACTGCGAAAGAAAGTAAATATCCAGAATTCAAACTCCTTAAAAATATTTTAGTATCTGGGTATCTTGTCATGGTACCTTGCCATGTTAATTAACATCCTACAGGATACAACTGAGCATTTTGTTCAAAGGGTAATTCTGCAGAAGTAGGTATATTTTTAATACAGATAGCCTAAATCAGCCTAATCTGAATGCCTCTAAGCTTTGGAAATACTAAATCCATAGCCATGCATCTTGCATTGTTGTGAACATTCCATTAGCCATTTACTTATGGGAAAGAAGGATGATCTAGGAGGATCAGGGACATCAGCAGAGTCAGGAGGTGCTGGCATTGAGCAGAGCAGACTCTTACAGAAATTGTTGTAACTGAGTGAGGGTGATTCTTCCACAGTTGATTTCCAAGTGGGAAGGTTGGTCTGGGATCAAAATGGCTTTTTTTCAGCTGTATTTGAAATTTGTTATGCAGAAGTTTGTAGATGTTAGATCCACAAATCCAGGTGCCCTTCAGAGCCCTGAAAACACTCTCAACTATGTGACCATTTGTGAGAGTTAAAAATACAGAAAATAAAAAGGAATAGAAACAGCATATTATGTATTGTCATTTCAAAATGAAATCTGGGGGGATGCTCTTAAGACAGCTGATAACAATCAGACCCAGAAAAGTACATTAATATTGCAGACAGAAATGCTGCTCTGAATAGTGTGGTGTGACAAGATCGATGGAAGATATCAAATGATTGCTGAACTCTTAGATTCCATTCAAACAAAAGAATAAAAGAGCTTCCAGCTCATCTCCTTGATGATATAGGAATGTCACATGTAAAATGATCACTAAGGAAGCTTGTCAGTGAAGAAGACTTATGTATGCTAATTAATTAGATTAACCATTTGTACACTAGCATATTAAAATAAGTAGTGGATATCAAAGCTGGAAGAAATTTCTGTTGCCTTTTTTTTTCTTTTTTTTCTTTGGTTTGGGTTCCCCCCCACTAGATCCTGTCATTGCCCTCTGCTACTGACCACTCTTCCTGGGCAGATGGCTGTGTACTACAAATCTCATTGTGGTTTTGGGTAGTAGGATTGCATGGGATGAATTAAATGGACAGAATTCTCTATTTACAACACGTGATGTCCATTACCTGAACCACCAGGTGTTGGTCTCTGTGCTAGATTGTTCCATAAAACTAAGCCCAAGGAGCTTGAAGACTTCTGGAATTAACTCCAGTGTTCAGTGTTGCAAGTACAGGGTTCCCATTACAAGGAAGATATGGGTGAAGGTGAGCAAGCCCAGTGGAGGGTGAGGGAGGTGGAGCTCTCTGTGAGGTGATGCTGAGGGAAGTGGGCTTGTTTAGCCTGGGGAAAAAATGGCTTAGGATACCTCATAACAGCCTTCCAGAGCATAATGGTTTTATGATTCCTAGTGGAGGAATTGTACCTAGTGGAAAAAAGGCCTAAATCACTAAGCCAACAGGACCTGGTGCCATCTGGGGAACAACTGGAGCCTATCTGCACTCAGCAAGTCTTGCATTGGGCTGCAGGTGCCCTTTGCCTCTCCAGCACCCTGACGGCTTTGAGAGGTCTCTGTGTCTTCCAGGCACAGATGAGGATTTGCAGCAGAACTTCATAAAAACAAACTTGCAAGGATCTCCTTAGATCCATGCTTCAAGTTACGGAGCAAATATCAAGATGCCCAAAGACAAAATCTGTTTCAGGAGAATGTTTTTGCTAGAGGCTGAAACAAGTAAATTTTATGTACCTTCTCCTTACTGCCAGTCAGACAGGCAATGGAAATGTGGTTTCCTTCTTCTGGCTTTTCCCCTTTGATATTCCTGTCTCTTTTAACATCTGGATTCTTAAAATTGTAACTGATAGATGGGAAAATTAGAAATGTATTAAAGATTAACTAAAACTGGCTGTAACTTTTCCTCAGTTTGTGCTTAAAGAAGGGACACAGTGACAGACTCGGGCTGCTTTCTGATTTTTTCTTATTTCCCCCTCTTTATTCTTCTGCCTCTCACATTTCAAAGGCACTCAAGTGCCTACACACTATTTTTCCAGAGAGCTGTAGTGTCCCTGTGTCATTGAAAATGTTATGAGCAATGTCTGGCAATTTCCAAAGAAGCCGAGAAGAACCACTCGTGGCTGCTAACTTAGCAATATAGGCCTTAGAAAATCCTTTTTCATAGATTTTGGGTTTTTTCTCCCTCACTTCATTAGTTTGGCTCTCAATACCTGGCTCTAAAGCTAATCAGTGCCTTTCCTCAAGAGAATGAATGGTACTGCAGAAGTTCTTTCTAAAATAGCAGGGTTTCTGTTTATAACTGTCACCATCCCATACTTTTTCTTGCATAACTCTACACTGGAAATAAAATCACATCATACCTTCAAATGAAAGGATTTTAAGCCAGCTGTGTAGTTGTCTTTTACAGTAAGTTCTCTGCTTATGTCAAAACAGCCACCACCCTCTTTCCTGAAGTTCCCACAAGGCAGGCAGGTCAATGGTTTGAAATTTCAGTTAAGCTGACTCTTGGATTATGGGGTTATTGCTATAAATTGGTTCTTGTCCAATTTGAGTACACTGTCATTGCTATTTTGCACTGCAAATAGATTTTCAGTGTCAGAATAATCAAATTAACAGGGATGACCCTTCAACTGTTCATTGATGCCTCTGTTGTGTTTTCAAAGGTTTCATTTTTTAATTTGTCTTAAATATGTCAAGTTCTTGTTGCTGTTCATTATGCTAAAACATCTAGATGTGTATTGAGTATGTTATAAAATAACCCACATCCCAAAGTTTTCATTTAGGCTATAAGGAAAAGAAAAAGGAAAGTCTCCCTGGTTTACTGAGTTGGAATAGCTGCAGGGAGAATTTGGGCTTGGCATAACTTTAGAAAATAATGACATTCCATGTCCAAATTGGGATTCTGATGCACGCTCATAAAAGACTAAACAGTCTTCTGCTTCATTTTTTAATCTGGGCTGTAATTCTGTTGCCAAAGCGAAGCTGAAATGGCTGACACACCCCTTGTGTTCACAGGAAACATTACGGGAAAAATAAGAAAATAAAAGCAAAGAATCACAGTACTGCTGTTAAACATCAATTTTAAATTAACTCTGCTTATGTTCTTTGGGGTATTCTTTTTCCATTAAGTATATTTTGGAAAGTAACAATATTAGTAACAAACATTTAGAGGTTAGCAAAAAATAGATTTTTTTCCCCCCCAAAAAAACTTGAAACTGTATGACATAGAAATACATGTTAGATGGTTTAGAGAGCTTTTTGATTTTGTGGATTAGATTTATTTTTGATGGGTAGTATTTTTCACAGCTTTATTTACTGCTTTGATATTTGATAAAAGAAAACTAATGTGACAAAATGAAATAAAGTAAAACAGAAAAAAGGAGGGTATATTTAACAGGTAAGGCTTTTATTAAAACTTAAAACTTCTTTTCCATTTTCAACAGTGGTCTAAATTTAATATACATAGAAGTCCTTCAGGTTCCTAAAAGGGGAACTGGTGGTCTCACAAATAGTATTTCCATATATATTCCATAAATTTTACTGACAGAATGTCCAAATGATAATAGTAACTAGCTCTTGTGTTTGAATTTAAGTGTGATCATGTTATTTTAGTCCCTATATAGATTTATGGAATGTTTCTCTGCCAATGGGAAAACAGTTTCTGTGTGCATGAGAGTTGCATATATTTTTGTGGAGGTGGGAGAAACCCTTTTAATTTAATCTTTGCCTTGGAATATACTCTGGTCCCAGAGGCCATTCTGAACATGGTTACATTTTTCTGACAGCTGTTCAGACACTGTGAGCATGTCTTCAAAGGAAAGGCCCTCCTTTCCAACTGGCAAATTTCTAATATTAGGTTTCAGACTATAAAAAACCTCACCCTAAGCCCTTTTTTACTTTGTGGCTTCCTGATAAAATCCAATCAGCCCAGAGGGAATTTATAATTCAGCAATTGCAGCAGATGATTACTACCTGCAGGAGCAATCACTTATTGTACATCACCTGCGGACTGATGAACCATTTATTATCAAGGGCTTAATTGCTTGTACTACATGCTTGTGGCAAGATACACATACACCTCCTTTATACATATGGATAAATGCAGGCCACTTCGTAAGGATGGTAAATGCTTCATTTAGATTCGATTTTTCAAAATGAAAAATACTCAAATTATCTAAGAAATACCTGCATTTAGAATCCAGGTTCACAGTCTGTGTTCATCCATTTCTGCATCTACTGGAGACAAGAATTAAACAAGGCAGAAGGAAAGTGTGTGTGTGTGTATGTATGTGCAGGGTTTTATTTATTTATTTGTATCTGACTGGAGTTTGATGTGAAGATTTTGGAGTTCTTGTTCAAACTCCTCTATTTTTAAAATTTTTTAAGCAAGCTGGTGTCATGCATTTAAGAAGCTCATGATCAGACCACCATCAAGAGGTGGTTCCTTGTGTGCGCTGCACATATGGGCAGGAAAAGATCCCTGGGGCACAATTAAATGAAGTACTGGGGTTTGTTTTATCCACAAAAGTTTGCCAATCATTACATTACTACTTCAAAACAGTGCCAGATGTATTTAACAAAATCGCAGTTAGTGTTAAAGCTGGGAGCCAGCTGCAAGGTACACACTGAGACAGCCCTAGGTACAGGATCGAGGCAAGAGAGAAAAGTAAAGTAAATTGAAGTAATTCTGGTCCTGAAGCCACGTGAAAAATGAAACAAACTCTGACACCATGAAGAAATCAGAAGGCTTATTTAAACTACTTTACCTGAAGCAGTCCCTACTGCATCAGCTAAAAAAGCCAGTGTTGCCTTCCCTCTGGGTGCTGCTCCTCTGCAAAGCAGAAAGTATGGAGCAAAAGGGAGTTGGTTTAAAGTGAGGTGTAAGGATGAAATGGTTGTATGAAGCTATCACTAATCAGTTATTGGAATGAACATGAGTTTCCCTTTCTTGTTTTGATTGATCTGCTGTTGCAGTCCTGTGGGGGAAGTGCTGTCAGCAGTGCTTTGGAGAGCCCGTGTGCCTCACCCAGGCAGCTGATCTTGCCTGGAGCTTGGCCAGCATCTCGGCCACGGGGCTGTCTTGCCCTTCCACCAGCCTCCCCCAGGACTTGTTTCCACAGCTGGGGCCACAAAAGGTGGGAATCTGTAGACTCTTTGCACTGGAGGAACAGGTGTGTTTCTGGATACGTGGGAGCCTGGGTCTTATCTGAAATTAAAATGTGAGTTCCATGGTTAAAGGGATTAATGAGGCAGCCCAAATGAGAACATTTCCAAAAAAGTGATTTTTGCAACTATTCTGGATTCCATTAGAAACTTCTAATATTGTTCCTTTGATATAATCTTCTCTATAATGAGAATATTGTAAAATACACTACTGTCAGGAGTGTGTAAATATTTTATATGAAGTAATATAAGTAGGATCAAATCCTGCTTGCCTCAGTCATGCCAGGATTGGTCCTGTATGTGCTATTTCTATATTTCATTTCCATCTTGAGTTCAGCTTCATTTGTAATTAACACAGTATACTGATTAAATCATTAATTGTACAGTTCATCTTTCATCAGCAGCTTGTAGATTGAGATCCTAATGTACTGTAACCCATTGCTAGGATAGCTATAAAATTTTGATTTATGGAGGCAAATATTTTCTGTTCTGGTATCATTTGTGATCAAGAAATGATACAAACAAATTTATCTGAGATAATTGCCTCCTCATGTCTGACAGTGCTAGAAAATTCATCATAAGGATATCTGGAATAAAGGCAAGGATGAATTTTTAATTCTTTTGAAGCATATTAAACTGAACTTCTTTGAGGTGCCAAGTGCAGAGATTAGAGATTTACTGAAATAAAATGGGAAATGTCCTTGCTTTCATACAGCTGCTGTCAGGATGGTGGCAGTGTTAAAGTCAGTCTCACTGGAAATTACTTTGTAGATTTTTTTTCTTGTTTTTCTATCCCAGTTGCTGAAAGTCTGAAGTTTTAAAATTTTTGTCCTCTAGGTCCATCTATTTCAATAATTGTCTCAGCACCTTTACATCGTAATATTCTAATGGAAAGCATCTAAGTGACCTTGTGAAGTGTGATGAAGCCAGTAGAAAGCAGTGCTGTGTTCACAAATTTTATTTTCTTAAATAATCTTAAGCCAGCAGTGTTTTGGGAACGTTAAAAAGCTACTGCCACCTTCACAGAGTGGCACTCTGTAGTTCTTGGAAAGTCTTGGAAAGATATCCACTATCTTCCTGCTAGAGGCACGTGTCCTAGAACAGATGTTACAGTACTGTCTCCCAAACATACAGCAATTTATAGAGCCCATAAGTGGTGCAGTATTAACAGTCCTTTATCCAGTAGATGCCAATGTCATTCTTAACAAGCCATTAATTGCAATAAAGAGGGTTGAAAATATCTCCATCAAAACTGAGTATTTTGAATGCTACCATAGGAGAAATGATCTCACAAAACCACGTCTGGTTATTTAAATATAATTTATAGTGGCATTTACAAATATAACTTTGGATTCTGATCCTATCTTTATGAACTAGGACTAAACAGGAAATGAGGGGGTACATTTGGCATAAGAGGTGATTTAAAAGTCCTGATGCTCTAGTCTCTTCTCTGTGTGGCTAATTGCCAATAATGTGAAATATTAGCCACAAGATGTCCTCATGAGAAAAATGTTGGTTTGCCAGCTCTTCGAAAATAGGCGATTGTTTCTGTCTGAGCCTGTGCAAACCAAGCCAGTGCTTCCCAGTTTTAATAAGCATCCAGTGGTTCTGGAAACCTACATGAGCCAGCAAAGTGTCCCTGGGGCAAAGGCAGTGCATGGACTCCAGGCTGCATCAGAGAAGCATTTCCAGGAGTCTGAGGGGCATGATCCTCCCTCTGCTCAGGCCACAGCTGGAGCTCTGTGCCCGGTTCAGGGCTCCCCAATACAAGAGACACGGACACACTGGAGGGCATCCAGTGAAAGGTCAGGAAGATGAGGAGGGAACTGGAGCATCTCTCCTCTCAGGAAAGGCTGAAAGAGCTGGGGCTGTTCAGCCTGAAGAAGTGAAGGCTCAGGGGGACCTTCTCAATGTATAGAGGTACTGGAAGGGAGGGTGCCAAGTGGACAGAGCCAGGCTCCTCTCAGTGGTGCCCCTGCCAGGACCACAGGCCATGGGCGCAAACTCAAACACAGGAGATTCCCTTGGAACATCAGGAAACACTTTTTCAGTGTGAGGGTCACTGAGCACTGGCACAGTTTACCAAGGAAGTCTTCCTCCTTGGAGGTATTCCAAATCCATCTGGACATGGTCCTGAGTTTTAGCTGGCCTGCCTTCAGTGGGGAGGTTGGGACCAGATGAGCTCTGGAGGTCCCTGCCAATGTCAAGCAGTCTGTGGTTCTGAGAACGAAAATTAGTCTTGTGTCAGTGCTTCAGATTTTCTAAAATGTTTGCAAAGCCATGTGGCTGCTTTAACTGACCCATTTTTTCAGTAATATCCTGAAGATATTCAGGTCATAGCATTGTTTGAGCAATAAAGGTTATCTGGTAAATCATCTGAAAACCATAATAATTTTTATTTTTTGAAAATAGTTACTGAAACAAAGCTGAAAATTTCCTCTTAAATAGTAAAACAGACTTGCAATCACTTCCAACTGTAACTTTCCTGTTGCCCAGCATTAAGACAAAGTAAGAAAATTGGATATCCCTGTGGTGCCTCAGAAGGGATTTGCTAAAGCACCACCAACCCCCAAATGTGTGAGTGCCAATGGGGAATTTCACCAAAGAGCTGTCCTGAGAGCTGTCAGCAATAACCTGCGCAGGGTTCAGCTCTCACAAACACAGTGAAAACCAAAAGGAATTATTTATATTAGCCTAGGGATTCTGAGACTGTCCATCACCACAGGGGCAGGAACCTGTGATATGACCCTATTTTGGGCCAAAACCTGCAGTGGGAAAAAGGGACCACAAACCATATCTAGATCTGACAGGACATGATCTCAACCCCAGGTGTCCAGTGACCCCAAGGCCTCTCTCTCTTCCTGGGAAGCAGGTACTGGCACCCCAGCCAGGAAGGGCATGAACAGCTGTCGTCAGGCAGGAGGCCCACAACGAGAGACGGAGCTATCTGCAGGAGGAACTCTGCAGAAATTAGACTGGTGGCAGAGTTTAGCTGGTAAGAATTAACAATGTTCTTTATTGAGAAATTTGTCACAGAAATATGAGAAAATCCTTTCTTGGAACCAGCAAAGCAGGTTGAAAACAGTGTTGGGAAGATGAACACTACAGCAAAGTGGGCAAGGGAGAGTTAATGACAAGACATCCAGGCAAAAATCTTTTATCTCTAGGGGTTGTAGAGAAATTCATATACTTCTTTCTTTAATATGGCTGGATTAGAGACTAGGAGAGAATCAAAAGCACATTCAGGATATCCTGAAGCAGTGAACCTCGGGTTTTTTACTCCTCTCTCTTTTTTTCACATCACACAATGCTCCTTTCCATCAGGTTTTGATCACAGGTTCTGGTTTGTGTGCAGTTCCTTTTCTATCTTTGATCAACGTTTGTCTTTGATCTCCATGGTTCTGTCTATTCTATTCTTTTGTCTCCAGTCTATGACTATTATATTTTTCCTTTTTTTTCCATGCTATCATTTGCCTTCCAGTGGGTCTTTCTTCTTGTTTCATTGCACTTTATTTCTGTCCAAAATGGTGTACTGGGTGTGAACAATGAATGAATTGATTTCAAATGAGTTGATGACAATGCTAAGCCAATCCATATCGTACATAACTGAGTGAGTACAATAAGTGACTCAAATCAAAATTAATTCACACTGATGCTTGGAAAATCCATATGGAAGGCTGTGGACTGACAGATCAGAATGGTTTTGTGTAACCAGAGTTTTAAGAAAATGTGTCTAAGCAGAAAAAAGAAATCTATGTCTGCCTTTTCCTTCTGCTTTGTTATCTTTGGATAAAACAGATTAGCAAGTGTGTAATTGATTAGTTAATTAGTAAGAGTGGGCCCTGAAGACTGGTTACCAAAGACATGAGGAATGATTACAGACAAAAAATGTAACAATAAAGCAAAAGTTTGATGGTGCATTCTTGCCTCCCTTAGAAAATCTTAAAGCCATGCAAATGCAAAGAGGCTTTCTAGCACAGGTTGCTCCTGTTCCTCAGAGATAGAGCTACTGTATTACTGCTCTGTGACTTAGACATGTGAGTAGAAAGGAAATATAAATAACTAGGAAGAGAAGACTAATAATTGGAAAAGCTGACAGAAACTCCTTTGTGTCATGTTCCCAATCTTGGGTTTGCCACAGGCTCATTCCTAATAATTCCAACCATTGAGCTAAAACTGTTATCCAAAGGATCATGTCTGAATTTAAATTAGTTTTTCAGTTGTTATTTTTTGAGTGACTCCATCAAATATATATAAAACTAGGGGAAATGTCTTGTTGTTTTTACATACAAGTGCTCTTTCCAGAGCATGCCAGAACCTGACATTTCTTTGAAGCTTTTCTAAATTTCAAAGGAGGTAATATATTTAAAACATCTGAAAGTTTTTACATCTCTCTCTCTAATTATTTTTGATGTGATACTTCTCAGGACACATAAAATAAAACCATTTTACGCCTGATCTTAATTGAGGAGACTCTTATCTCCTTCTGTAATTACTGATGAACAAGATTTCTATATGGATTAAATTGCATATTCTCCCAAACTGGAACAGGGTTATTTTTTTTGTCTTTCATAACACACTTTTCTAAAGCTCTGCAATGTCTCCATCCCCATGTAAACACTTTATTTACAGCTGTGGACAGCTGTATTACACTGACTGCTGTATAATTACTTTTATTTCTGCAGATTATAACTACCTTAGGTATTCAGAGAGGATATATAAGCATCATTACTGTAAGTGGAGAATATTGCCATGGTGATTCCACAAGACTTACAGGAAGGATCCTGAGGAATGTACTGAGTTCAGAAGTATTTACCTCAGCCAAGGTAAAGCACAGTGACTCAGGCAAATCCATTTCTGCTCACAGCAATGTCTTGGTAAAGGTGAGTTCATCTCACTTCATGGTACATTTGTGTCATTCAGCCTGATGGGAATTCATGCCCTGAGATTCCTCAGGGGGTTACCAGGGAAGAATCTGGTGGTGTGGGAGGACAGAAGTTTGCTCAGGTCGCTTTTCCTCAAGGTTCAGCACAGCACCCTAGAGAGTCTGTGTTGCTGGGTCCTTGGCACACAGCTGAGATGTTCATGGGCATTTTCAACTTTTTGGACTGAAGTTGGATGCTGGTATTAATCAATAATATGCTTTGGCCTCCTCCATGTGTTACTTGGACTGGCATTCCTCCAAAGAATGAATTTCTGCATTGATTTTTGGTTTTAAACACTTCAAAGAAATTGGAAATACTTTTTTCTGATGAAAAGAGTTTAAATTCTTCTCTTTTCCAGATTTTTTTTTTGTCAGGCATGATCTTTGGGTAAGTAATTTTCATCATAATTATCACCAAATAGAAATAATTTTCAGCAATGATCATGCCTCCTGGCACTTCCCAGTTGTGTTTCTCAGGTCGCATGTTGGGTTTCAACTTTCTTATTCCTGTATTTTTCACAACAATATAAAGACTGTGTTCAGATAAAGTAGTTTATGAGTCTCTACGTATCATAGCACAGGCAGATATTTGCAGACTTGGTAGTATTTTCTGCAGAAATGAAGGGAACTCATTACACATATTACTCACTCACTGGAGCTTTGTGCACAGACATGGAGCCTCTGTTAACCTCATGTGTCCTTTACTGGGTTAAAGCAGTGCCAAGAAAGAGACAAAAATCATAGTTAAACAAAAAGGGAGGGTAAAGAGCATGACAATCCCAATTGAAGTGTTGCAAAAATACCAGTAAATAGCATAGATTTTCTATCAGTGCCTGGAATTTCACTAAACCCACAGCTGAATGTCATTCTGGTGCAGTGTCTCTGGCATCCAGAGCCTGTGAGCATTGTGGAAATGTTGCTTATTCAGTGTGTTACTAATTCAGAAGGAGTTGTGCCATCCAGTGAATTGCCTTTGCTGACCACTGGTGTCAATAAAGGGAAAAAAAACCCCCAAACTGCCTGGAAAACCAGTTCTGCTCTTTTCTTTGGGCTTTTAATTTTATAGCTCTGCTCAGTAAGGTGTAACTGGGTTTGTAGTTATTGATTCTTTTGTGAGCACTGCAGAAGTTCATGAAGAATATTCAATATTCAACCTGTGTGTCTCTCGCTGACTACTGGTAAATGCACATTTTTCATAGTGCTATTGAACACTTGTTTGTTATCTTGGAAAGCAGAAGTACCCACATATCAGAGTATCCCTCACGTGGCCTTTGTTTACTGGTAGCTGGCAGGAATTCTAAGCAGATAAAATAAGAAAAGCATGAGGCAAGACATTATTGCTCTTTCAATGAAAAGAAAGCCACAAGTCCTGAGAATCCTGAAATCAGTCAAGCACACTAAAGGTCTCAACAATCATGGCTTTCAATCTAAATAACAAGGCATCATGCTGTAGCTTAAGTCACAGTTCCAGGTCTGAATTACAGTATCAGCAAATATCTTTGCCATTTTGTACAGTTCTGATTTTATTATTTTGCTGCATGTTCTGTTCAATGATTGATTTGAATAGACTTGAGAAAGTTGATCAATGCAGACACAGCATTTACAGATGAATAAATTACAGGCCTTCTCCAGCTGAATTGTAGTAAAAGTTGGAAGCCTGTGTGTGTGGGGTTCACTGAGTTCTCCCACCGAGACTGTCAGATTTGTTATTACTAAACAATGTTGTGTGTGCTGTAGGCAGAAAAAGCTGCAGGGTTGTGTTTAGAATAATAGTGTGTTCACAAATAGTACTCAGCTCTGAAATATCACAGTTAGCTGCATCTTCATTCTATTATCTCACTGCTTCATCCTTCTGAGACCTTTTCCTAGCAGACTATGAAATCATTCCAAATGTAAGATGATAAATTAATAGAACAAAACAAATTGGAGTCAGTAGGAGTGCATTTAGCACTAACAAGACCCATCTGAGTTTCAGATTTTCTCTTGCTATTATGAAAAATAAGGCTTGTGTCAGAACTCATCTTTTTTTAAATTGCACTTGCACAAAGCCCTGGATATTATTTTAAGGGCTAATGGAAAGGAGCAGTCTCTCCAGTTCTTCAGAAAATCATTTTTTTAGAGTAGGAGGGAAAAATGTGACATATAAGAAGAAATACATTTTGTATTACCTAGGGCAGAAGGAATGGGTATCTGGGTTTTTGTACTGCATCACAATGTACAGGGATGGCTTTAGGGTAAATAATGTTAAATATTTGCAGGAAGTGAGAACTCAAACAAGACACATTTAGAGGCAGAGTGTTTGATTTTATGTTTGAAGAGGCAAAGAAGTTTCCTATGCTCTCCCTGAAAGTATTGAATGTTTTTGAGTTTTGCTAGGTTTGTTTCTCTTGGTGTAGAAGGAAAACTATTGAAATATTCCTCTTTTGCTAAACTTATCTCTTATCTGCCAATGAACCCCAGCAGCCTGGAAATTAAGGAACTGAGATTCTATTCTTCTGGAGAATAAAAGACCATTAAACTCTGCCTCCTTCACCTGATGCTTATAATGAATTTTTCTAGTAGCAAGCACCAAAGGTGTTTCATTTGCTGATCTGTTCTTTGATTTGATTTCCTAAGATTAAGCAGCTTTTACAGAGCACTTTTGCTGTTCTTTTGATAATGCTTCATCATAGCTCCTTTGCTTTAGCTGACTCTAACAGCGTTCCTGTAAAGAGATGTTCAAGTCAGCTTGATGATAAGTGACTTGATTAAGAATACAAGAACATCTCGCATTCAGAAAAGAGTCTTTCATGCACTCACATGGTGTCACAATATTGTCTTCCCCACATCCAGAGATGCTTTCCTGTTGTTGAAGGCCACCATAACATGCTGGAGAGTTCACATGCCCCACTGTGTCCCGGCAGCAACTCCATATGGCTGGATTTATGTACCATTTCAGGCAATGTCAGTAGAGTTTGGAAAGACCTGTAAACTTTAAAGAGCTCAGAAAGGAGTCTTGGGGTTTGAAAACTGTGTTTATGTTCTTATACTGTCTTCTCAATATAATTTGCTTCATGTACATTGGCACTGTTGAGTTTCTTGGAAAGGGATTTCATCAAGTCAAAGGAAAAAACCATGAAGGGGTGGGAACTGAAGGGGATGAGTAAGGGGTGAATTTGTCAGTGATACAATTTCTTTCCCTTAAATAGTTAGCCTTTGTTGCAATGCATTCAGCATTGAAATGTTACACAGGGACGAGGCCAACCACAGTGTAGAGGAATTAATAAAACTTCTCAGCTCTGCTCTGACATGTTAAAGTGGTGACATTTATTAGAAAATGTTTTCAGTAACTCTTTCCTCTTGAAAGAGAGAAAGAGGTGATGAAGGAGCCAACTTCTGTCCAAGAGACACTTTATGTTCAGTAGTTTGTCCAGATGATAAGCAATTTTGTGCTGAATTGAGAATTTCTACTGTTTGGTAGCAATGGAAAAGTAAAATGATTGGAGGACTCATTATCTTCAGTATAAGAATAAATTACTTTGCCCTAAATACATAGTTACAGATATTAATGGCACTCTAGATTCAGTTGCATGTCACTACATGTGTGAAATTTTTATTAATGGGGTTTTCTTCTCTATTGGTGACCACTGAAATGAAAATCCAGCTCTTTGCTTGTGTTCCTCTGCCAGCGCCTTCTGTGGGTGTTGTGGTGTGAGAAGCACAGCTCTGAGCTTCCAGCAAACCATGGAGCTTCCGCAAGTTCAGACATACCAACAGTATCTTAGGGACACACAGACAGGACAGAGTGAGAGTGGGGTGAGAGTTATATAAGTGTCCACAGTGGCAGCCTTTGGGCAAGGATGAAGGGCTCATGGAGAGGCAGCTGCTGGCCAAGCTGTGGTGGCCTTGGCTCATGCCAGGGTGGAGGGCACAGGAGGTGGGGAGAGGGCTCTGCCCCTGCCTGGGGTGTGGAACAGGTGTGGGGGTCTTTCTGGTTTGAGACATAATACAAAGTGTTATAAACTATATGAGGAGAACAGATATGTCTATATTTGCTAAGTGATTATATTTTCTTTGTACTTAATTATTTTTGCAGTAATTTTGAGCGCCTGCTTGCTCCTTGAGAACTCGATGATCAGCTAGGAATAATGAAGGAATCATGTATTACTCCTTCACTGAGTAAATGAAATGAAATGAGGCTTTCACAGTAGCTAAGCATAATCTATAGGTTAAGCAAAACAATGCAGTACACGTGCTATGTGTGTTTCATTTCTTTCCCTGGATATCAGTTTATGTAAAACTGCATTTATCCCCATTGAAATGTCCCTCAAAAATTGTGGAGAGGAGTAAAAAAAAAAATATTCCAGCAGGAGCATATTAATAATCTTGATTATCACACTGAAAGTGTGAAAATTTTAGAAGTGAAAACTCTTTTTTCCCACAATTTGGAACATAGGTATGAACAATTGATTTTGATCTTGTAAGCCTTTATAAATGCTGAAGTTTATATTGAGTGGGTGCAGTGAGCTTAGTTTCAGAGGCAACTGATAAGAGGTTTATATTCTATGAGTAAATGCATGTTAGTTACAGACTATTTTTCAAAACCAGAGAAGATTACATTTAAGACATGAACCTTTCACTGTACATGCCTCTTCTGACTTTTAGTAAGCGCTATATATGGATGTTGATTTCTGAAACGTGAGAAATACTGGTTTGATCTTGTCAATTAATTTCAGAAAACTGGGTTCTTGGTTGCTGCATTACCTTGGAACCATTTCTGGATCTCTCAGCCTTAGGCTCAGAGGATTTGGGTATTATTTTGGTATTTTAAACTACACAGCTGTGGTCTGCAGATCTTAGGGTTTGTTTTAAAGTCAGGAAACAGATAAAACTTGTTAGAAAGGAAGACTTAGATTGGAGAGTGATCCCATTCTGTTAAATGCTTGATCGCATCTTCAAATAAAAGTAAATATTCAAATCATTATAATTGAGAGCTAAAGCACAGTGGCAGCGTCTCTGCACAAGAGACTGGCAGTCTGGGCTTCTAACAGCTCCAGTCAGCATGAATTGGTCTTACTGGGAAAGGTGAAGAAAGTCCTGTTGGCCTCAGATCTGATTAGGGATGGCCCTATTTGAGAAGGTATTTAAGCCCTTTTAATGTCTTTTTCTTCATAGCATGCTTGATACTACGTAGAAGTATATAATATTATGTATGTGTGATGGACTAATGCTCTATCTGGTTTGGGTGTTCACAGTGTCGTGTGTAGCAGGGTCCGGAGGGTTCAGAGGACAAATCCTGGTCCTGCCCTGCTCCAGAGGAACTGGCTAGCAGAGTGGGAAAGTGGAACCTCCTGCAGAAGAGTAGCTGTGCATTCTCAGCTCAGAGAGCTTTCTGCAGCATCCAGCAGAAGGCACTGGGAGAGAGCTACAAAGAGGAGAGGAGTGTAGAAGATGACTGGGAGCATCTGTCAGAAAAGCTGAGTGCAGGTCACAGACAAGCCTTAGAGGTGATGGCAGAGGGCACTTTCCATGTACAGCAATCACAAAAGAACAGATAGAGCTTGCAGGAAACCAAGAATCCATGGAAATGTGTTGGACTAGACAGGATGACTGAGGCCCAGGCTTCATCCAGCAATGATTTAGCTGGAGAGTAGATCTGTAAAAAATCCTTTTATTTTAAGCTGGTTTTCCAGCCTCAAAGCTTCTCTACTCAGGAACTCTAGCCTGTTTTAATCTATTTTCAAATAACATTCAATTCTATATTTTTACAATGTAGTGTGTTACACTAAAAGAAAGCAGATTCATCTCATAGCCTTGTCTAACTTGGGATCCAATGGAACGTGTCATTTGAAGTAGGGGCCATTATTGGAAGGATTTGAGTAATGATTTTCCATGATATGAATCAAAGTAACTCTGAAGTCTGAACAGCCCAAACAGATACAAAAAGCCCCCCGGTTATGACTGAAGATCAGCTTTGTGATCTTGTTAATTTCTGTGCCAATAAATCCAAAACTGAGAACATATGTGCCAGAGCAAGACTAGAGACTTTCCGTTTCAAAGCCACTTTGAAAATGTTCATGATTAAAGACTAACTTTGAGGCTCTTGTCAATAGTTCCAAAATTAAGTTTGTCATACACTTTATATAATGCTAATGGATAAGCTATTTATTGTGTGGAAAATGTCAGTTTATTTCTTACTCTCTTCTTTTGATCTAATACTTCCTGACATGTTGAAGTCTCAGTATTTAGGTCTCTGCAGTGATTATCCAGGGGAAACCCGTGTAGCTGTGGAGAGGGAAGATGCACAAGGATGAGGTGCAGTACCTGTGGAACTGGCTGAGGGGTGCAGTGGGCCCTGAAATCAATAAGGTCTTTATAACTTTGATCTGGTATCACAGTGGAATGTTTATTGCTGATTTATGTATTAGATATGTTGCACAGTTCCAGCTTGAGGCCAAGAGCGGGTAAGATTAAATGAGGGGGTGGGGAGAGAGAAGAGGCTGGGAACAATGAAATGGCTTCAGGGTGGGAGAAGACTTTCCCTCCAAGAGGCTGTGGCTGGTTGTGCCATTTTGTTCCTGCACACACAGGACAGGGCTGAGTAACTTCAATAGTGAATGGGGGCACTGTCTCAGTGCAGCCCAGGTAGGGGAGCTGACTTTGGAAAAGCTGGTTTCTGCCGTGGCTTACTGGGTGCTGGTGAAGGAAGAGGCAAATGCAGCCGGGACTCCTCTATATATGGCACCTGAATTCCAGTTTTGGTTGCAGGGAACATTTCACCATTAAGCCAAAGGGGAGCAGTGCTGCTGAGAAGGACTGACAATTCCTTCTTGTGTTCCAGCCTCGCTGCTGTGCTCATGCTCAGAGGAACACCCTGTACAACAGTAGGTTAAGGGCCCACAGGCAGAAGTAAGAGATCAGAGCTCACCCACAGAGCTGTTGGGTTGAAGACTGCTCCTATCTTTTGAGAGTTTGAATCTCTCTCTGCAACATACTTTTCAAGCTAAATCTCTTTAGCTTATTATTGATTCAAAAGTAATTTCAGGGCAAATAAGAATTTTCAGCTAACTTACTGTTAATCATCAAACTCTGCATGGGATTTTGTCTGTTGTAAGAAAGCATGGGTAGGTAAGATTGTAATACTCACATTCTGTAAGAACTCTACTAAGATCCATTTTAAACATCCTAAATAACAGTAGTTCCAGGAGGAAGTGGATCTTGCTGTAAAAAAATCAGAGTTAGAAGCAGTCTCAAATGGATCAAAAAATGTTGGGGCAAAACTTCTTTTGTTTTTAAATTTCATTAAGGCATTTCTAAGGGCTCAGTCATAAAATCATCATCAAACTTGAAACACACAAAAGTTGAATTCTGGCATGAACCATCTTTTATCAGATCTTTACAAATTCTTGTGTTGATAATACTCTAATTTACTGACAGGGAAGTAAGTAATGCATCATCCTCTTGTTTATTTTCCAGTTGTCAGAGTACGGATAGTGGTAAAATATTTAAATAAATTCTGAAACAAATCATTGTAGATAAAAGTCTCTTACTGTGTTCCTGCTGCATATCCCTGCATATCCCTGCTGCATTTCTATAAATACCATTTAGTATCGGAAACAAAGTTAAATCTTGCTTTTGACTAACAATTATTATTCTGTAGGAAATTTTAAGCAATGAGTGGATTTTTTTTTCCTGTTTAACGAGTATGTGTAAGCTAGGACTAAAGTGGCATGTATCTTACACAAAATTGGAGTTAATTTAATAGAATTATTTCTTAAAGCTTAACAGTTGCCCTCAAACCACAGGTTATCAATTCATTGGGAAGAGTAACCCCATCATTAACTCAGGTCTACTGAGAGCTGACCTGACCTCGGCTGTAAGTCCTTGTTAAAACCAAGTGATAGGAAGTCATGGACAGACAAGGACCTCGTAGGTATTTCCCTTGCCAGGCTTGTCTGTGTTTGCCCAGGTGCTGCTCAGAGAGGGGTGATGGGTGATGGTGTGTGCCAGTGCGGCACCCACAGCTCCCCCCACACGGTGCCTGGACACGCTCCCCAGGAAACTTCAATTTACAGGGACCTCGGAAAGTTACCTGACTGGGAAGTTTGATCAGGCTGGTTTGGGTCTAGTTCTGACAAGTCTTAAATACCTGCAAGGCCTGTGCCGATGTTTGGCTGGCCTTCCCATAAAAATTCTTTTTGTGTGTGTCTGGCTGTACCTGGCTCTGCTGTGTCTAGTCGCCGTTGACCTTTGGCCAGTCTCTCTCTGAGAACAGCCTGGCTGTGACTCGCCCATCTCCAAGCGGGCTGTGTGCTCCAGCCACGGCTGGAAAGTCGCGCCATTCCCGGTCCGATCTCCCGCTGGCTCTGTAGTTTGCATCCACTGCCCCAAGGGTGCACTGCTGGTTCATGTTCGTCCTTCCCTCGCACAGCCCTAGCGGCAGCTTCTCCCCCTTCTTGGAAGGAGCGCTAACCCAGAGGGACCAGGCTTGTTACGCCTCTTATCCTCCCTCCACTGTCAGGGTGGCTGGGATCTCTGAAAAGCTCACTTCCAGAGTGAGCGATGAGAGTGTGCTCTTGGGCTTGTTCAGATTACGTTCGTAGCAGAAGGAGGAGGTGGAAACAAAAGAGTACCTTTCATCCAAAACACACAGGGCCTTTGAACACTCGAGTGGTGTTTGAACAACAAAAGTGGCCACTTGCTGCAGTATAAAGAAGTGTTTGAAATACTGAATGCTGATTGTCTGAGCTATCTGTGACCCTTATTCTCACTCACTTTAAAAAAAAAAAAGGTGCTGTAAACCCAAGTAATGACCTCTGATAATTTTTTAAAAAGCTCTCCACTTTCCCCATGACACAGGTAGGCTTACAACAGACATTAGCAGCTAACCAGGGTACTGCTAACCTGGCTAAGCAGGATTTTCTTTTCTGGAGATTTTCATCAAATGAAGGGGGTTAGACTACCAGGAAGATGTTGGTTGTTTCCAGTGCCCCATTTCTTTTTTCCCTACTCAGTGGGTGATCAGAATACAGAGCTATCTTACCAGATGCAATATTGTCAGATAGAGGAACACTTAACTAGCAATACTTCTATAGTTGAACAAAAGTGGAGTTATAGCCAAGCATATTCTTTACTCCCACACATTCTATATTTTTCATTAGGTTTATTCATAGTTTTGCCAATGACAGAGAAATAACTTTAAACATTCTTCCTTATAGGAAACAAATGGTCTAATTCTGGCTTCCTGAGCAGACAGGCTTTGTTTATTGAGTTTTAAATGTGTTATATAACTCCTCTTATCACACATTTAGGAATTCAAAGGCAGGTTTCTAGCCTGAAGGTCTCTGATAACATCCTATTTTCTCTTGTATTTTTCCTACCTACAGTTTCCAACTTTGTGGCACTATTAATATTCCATCAATAATTTTAGCCTGTCTCTTCAGATAACAACAAAACCTAACTTTTATGATAGAGGATATTTTCCAATATATAAATCCTCTGTATTATATAACCAATTTATTAGTAACATCTTATTTCCCATGGATTATTATGCTAAAACCTTATTCAGTGACAGCGTAGAGCAATTAATAATTAGGGTTTCCCACAGAAAAAATAAAATAAATATACCGAGACCCACTATCAGGGGTTTGTATCCTTTCAGAGGAGGATACTTCCTTATCGAATTCTGTATCCTTTCAGAGCAGATTTGTACAAACTCTTTTATAGCAAAATGCACTTTCATTGTTTGCAGTCACCTGTATTTTGAATGTGAAAAATTGGAATCCTTTGTACTTTGATCAAATCAGGGGACACATCTTCGCTAAGAAAGCCTTCTAGTTTCATTTTTAAAGTCTGACAGTAGTGCCTGTTCCTTTGGTAGCTACAGCCCATCTCTCCAGGGGCACCTTCTGCAGTAACCCCGAACCAGACTCATCCCTCCAGATTTCATGTCTTTCTATTGCCTCCAAGCAGAGACTTTTGATCTGCCGTCTGCAGGCTCAGGCTTCTTCTCAGACTCCTGTAATACCTGCTAAAGACACTTGTGCAGCTAAAATCAGGTTTGTAACTTTAAGTGAATCAAATCTGCTAAAAGAAAAAGCAAGAGTGACGCTTTTCCACCGGTGATGTAATAGAAAGACTGAAGCTGGGTTGCCAAAGCTACAAAGCTGCTTCATTCTTTGTGTAGGTCGCAAGAGACTTTTCCAAGAGCTTTTGACCAAGGGAGAGTGCAGCCCTTATCCCCAGGTTGAAGCACCAGAGCCTTGCTCTGCCAGTGCCATTCCGCAGTTCCTGGAGTAAATGACTTATGGCAAAGACTGCATTTTCTCTTGGTTCAGTGCAGTGCAGTCTTGGGAGGGGAAAATGGTGTGGTTTGCTACATAAATTGTAGGGTTTGGTGGGGAGCTCTGACAGCAAAGCTTTTTATGTATCCCTGGTCACCACTGTATTTCCAGGAAGATGTGAAAGTTTATAGGAAACATCAGGAAGGGATGTTTACTGTCACATTTAATAAAGCTCCATGTTCAGAGAAAAAACATGCAGTACTGGTTGTGGCAATTACTCACTGGAAATGTGCCCCTTTTATCCTGGGTTTGGTGCTATTTCTGTTATGTGTAAGCTTTTCGTCATGTAACTTGGATTCCTGAATCCCAGCATATGGGCTTTCTGATTTATTTATGTTGTTGATGAAGGTGTGATTGCTTAACTTCTTTATCTGACTTTTTTTTATTCTTTCACTTCATGCCTGGATTTCTGACAAAATTTAAAATAGTGAATAATGAATTAAGCAAGATGTTTGGCTGTACCAAATGTTGCAGTGTCTTTTGGGACTCAGAAAAATTGCACACATACTGAACTCAGGCTTTGGTTGGAAACTTGTGTGGGTGGCAGAATGTACCTATCTGAAGTGCAAAGGCCAAGGACTTAAATAGTGATAAAACTCCGTTCCAGAACCAAAGAGAACTGTAGCTATGCATGCCATTACCTGTCTTCTGCAAGAGATAATGAACTTTTTGGGTTTGTTTCATATCTTATAATTCACAAGTTTTGTGTCCAAGAAAGGTAATGGAAGCCCTTGACCCAATAATAGTATATTTATATTATATGCATTAAAGCAGGCCAGGTTGTCTCTTGCAAAGATCACAAGGCACACTGCCTTCAGCCAAGAAGGGGGCTGTAAAATAACTTAGAATATAAGTAATGGATACAAACTAAAAAATACAATTGGTAAAACCACATACTAGGAATCAGTTTTGCTGGAGAGCACTTAAAATGGAAGGAGTTTTTCAATTAATAAAGGTTTAGATCCCAGACAAACTGCTCTCTGCTCTTATTCTAGCACCACATTTAGATCCCTTCCAGCTTTGCAGAGGGCAAGGCCTCTTGGGAATTCATCAACAATCACTGCTTTTTTCCTCTAAGCTCTGTTTAATATGCTGTCAGTTAATTTCCAGGTGGGTTACATATTACATGCTGATTTGAAAGTGCAACTCTGATTGCAGTGCAAGCTGCACCTAGTGTAGGGGTGTTAGACTGTGCTCCTCCCCTGTCCAGGACTTGTCTGGAGTATGTGTTGTTTTCCTTTGATCCTGTGTAGCTGTGGGTGCACGGGATAGACTTCAGCTTTGTGGTCTCCACTTAGGATTAATTGATGCTTTAGTTTGTGGTATTTAGTTGAGGAATTAAGACGTTACCATCATTTCTAACAGATGAAATAAATTATGTTTCTGTGTTCATATATTGCAGGTGATTGCAAATTCTTCCTGAAACAGAAGGTTCACAAAACCTTCTGTGCATTGACATGACTTAGGAGGTGGCAGAGGTGTGGAAAAACCTCACTGCAGGATGTTTTGGAGCAGCCCTTTCTAGTTCATCCCAGCCGTGGAGCAGTCCTGCATTGCTGTCCTCTCCTTACAGCACATGGGAAACCAGGTGGGGCTGGAGCAGGGACCAGCACTGTGAATTGAGCAGTGGGGCAGGATTAAATCTCCAATTTCACCTCAGACTTTTTGTCACTTCAATTCTCCAACTGAAAATAGTCAATAATGTCTTGCTAAATGGAGTGCAAGTTGGAGAAAGGAGTCCACAGATGACTGTGAAGCAGCCTGGTGCTGTGGCAGGGCTGGCCAGGTGCTCAGAGACATCGTGTACTAACGCAGAGCTGAACAGACAGCAGGAGATGTGACCCAGCAGGAGATGTGACCCAGCATTGTTTGATTAAACCTGGAGAACTTCTAGCCTGGGATATCAGTTCTGCAGTTTACCAACACTGCCTGTTCTGCCAGGTTAGACAGTCAGTGTGCAGGGGGGAGCACCCCTGAGGAAGATCTGTAGCTTCCTTTACGTTCTGTCTCGTACTAAGCACTCTCTGGCACATCATTAGCTGCCTTCCTTCACTACAGGATCCTAGTGATTAAAACCGCTTTAATTACATAAGGCCTCTTGAGAAATATTATCTAAAAAATTAGCAAAGAACATCGGAAACTGTGTTACCTAGGCAGCTGAAGGGGATTTTTTTAATCAATCTAAGTAAGCAGTTAGAGACCAGTCAAAAGTGGAAATAACCTTTTGTCAAATGTGATACTTTTAAGATTTCAGATTACTGACTAATCATCGCTAATTAAGTTGTTAACAGAGCAAGAGCATCTGGATGCTTTTTTCTGTGCCTGAACACTTCCAAAGATGTGGCTGATGTGTATTTTTCCTGCATTGTTTTTCATTTCTATTTTATTTGTCTAGTCTGACAATCAACAAATCTAAAAAATACTGGTCCTAGGAGTGGGAGAAAATCTTGTGTGGTTGTTTTTCACTTTTCATCTTCTGTTGGAGTTTGGTTTTTCAGACCATCTAATTAATTTCAGGTGTAGGTAAAGCGATGACAAGTGTATGTGTTTTGGGTATTTTGAGGGACTTTTTTTTTTAAGGGCCATCTCCTTATTAGTAGACCCTCATGCTAAGCCAGATGACATTTAGAATTTCTACTCATGCTCATGTATGATGGAAATGGCATGTGGAGATGAACTGAATGATTTGAAGGGGCCAGTATGTATGTAACTATAGCTATCAGTTTTCTAGGAGTGTGCTGTTGAAAAGCAAATGACATAAAAACTAGTGCCAAACAGCCAGATCAGGAGGCTTATAAGCCACTTCAATTTCTCCACAAGATAATGAATGAAAAACACACCACTTCTAAGGTCAATGCTTTCATTCAGGTCCTTAACTGTGGTAAGAACATAATAATAATAAAAAAATTGTTATAATTTCATTGCATTTTATTACAAGACACAGCTTGAAGCAGGTTTGTGATGTGCACCTACCAGTACCTGGAATTACTCAGCAAACCTTCTGTCTGATTCATTGGTTAGACTGGTAGACCTGAAAGAACCTTTGGCTATAAACATGATGGGGCTGGAGAATTTTGATTAAGAAATTCCTTGCCCATACCTTCTACTTGCCAGGCACCTTTTCAACATTCCCACTTTGTGACTGTAGCTCACTCAACAGGCTCTGCTGTGCAGTATTCAAGGCCAGCAGTTTAACACACGCAGTCCCCCAGCTCCCAGTACCTTGTGTGTATAATTTAGAGAGATTGTGAGAAAGTGAACAACCAGCTGTGGCTGGTGAGATTATCAGAGTGCAGACAAACACAGAGTGCTTAACAAGCATAAAAAAACATTTCAAAGGCACTGCCACAGTGACACTGTGTTGGTGGCGTTTCTACACAGCCTCACAGCTTTCTTGTGTTGAGGAAGGTTTCCATCAAGTCTCCCTGGCCTGGTGATAAACTCAGAGCATCCCAAGGAACAAAATAGTTATAGATCCATAAAAGCATCTGCATCTTCTCTGACATAAGAGATCACCAACTTTCTGGAAATAGAGATAAATGCAGTGACCAAATCACTTGACAGGTTTGTGAAGTCCAACTCAGTAATACATTTCCTCAGTACCGTTGTTAGACACGTTTTGAAATCTTGTTATTAATATTATTTGTCTGAAAAAAAGAGCTTATGTTCCTGTACTTGATGGACTGCCCAAGAAAGAGAAAAAGATGCAGCAGACAAGTGGTTTGAAGGTGCTCAAAGGTATTTATTAGAGCAGGCTCTTGTTTGCGTGATGTGAGTGTAGACCTAGCAAAAGTGTGTGCAAACAGCATCCTCCTAGTAGCTTGTGATGAAGATGTTAAAAAGAAAGTGGGAATTTGAAAGGGCACATCTGCTGGCTACTGGAGCTACAACAAAAGGTTTGTCAGAAAGCTATTAAGGGCTGAGGCTTAACCCAGCTGCAGTGCAGAAGGTCCCTGTGTCCCTGTGAATGTTGCTGGGAACCTGTGTTCATTCTGTCACTGGCTCAGATGGTGTTACTGCAGAGGGGCTTTCCTCTTCTCCCACGGATATGTGTTGTTAGCAGCCTCATATGTTCACTATGTACTCTGCAGTAATGGTCCCTTCTGCTGTGAGGACCAGAGCCTGCTGAAAATCAGTAGATCTGTGGAATAAGTGAGATACTGCAGTGAAGGATCTGTATCCTGGCAGGGCCAGCTTTGCCCAGAGAGGAGGAACTGACACCATGCAGTTCCCCACAGCAAGTTTCTGTCACTTGTGCCAACTTGTTCACCAATAATGACCACATTTGGGAGCATAACAAAGGTTTCAAAACACTGATGTGAAGGGAATTGGTTTGATAGACAAATACTTGCAACAAACACTTTATATTTTTTTTCTAGAATTTGCTATTTTTCTACTTCGTATTTTAGTTGCACCCAAGAAGTATTATCTACAGTACAAAACCATTACTACTCTTTTTTTGTGCTTCATCTCTTCACCTATTTTTTCCTCATAGTTTTTAAATTGAGAGAGACCCCAATTAAAACTATTGGGTTTGCTTCTCTTTGTTTTTTCTTCACTTCTTTTTTTAGGGCCTAACCTATTCATGCGTGTTCAGTAACACTTTATCTCTTTCTAAGGAACAGGTGCCCATATTAAAACTAGTAATAGTTTGCACTTGCCTTTCCACTTTAATATTAACTTTGCAGTACTTTATAGGTACCAGTTAATTAAGTTCTGTAGAACTGCTGTTACAGCATAGGCAGGGACAGGTGAATTGATAAACAGAGTCAAAGCATGGTTTACTTAAATTCATAATGGGGTGAGGCCAGCCCTGTGATGATTTTTTTAGTCCCTTTATAGAGGTTTATGCAATTTAAAATTCTCCTGTTCAGTGTTCTATTTTTCTAGCATGTACAAGAGAGGATTGTAATGCACATCACAGAGGTGATCAGTGCATTTGTGTGACTCAGTTATAACCATATTTCCTTTACCTCTTCTTGACTGGTCTCTTTGACTTTTTAAGTTTAGATTCATGTTTCTTCTGTTCTTCAGTACTATAAATATCCCTACTGCTAAATGGCTCTATTTTCTAAAATCACATCTAGATAGATCCTTTTTCTTGGTGTTACCAACGTTATCCATATCCAGTGCCCTCCTGGCTGAGTTTCTGTTCTATACTTGCTTGCAAGGAGTTATTAAAGCTGCAGCTCATGGTGCATTGTCTGTTTATGGTGCAAGGAAGTCACATGTGAAAAACTGTGGACTGGGTTGTGTAAAATTATAGAGAGACACATGCATACATTTACACATATTAAGTAAGGAACTGTAAAACATATTATCTGCAGAATTCTGAGTCCTTAGAATAATTCATAGTTTCTCTACATTTCTCAGTATTAATTCAGCTGCAGGGAGATATGGTGGTAAGGTTAGATTTTCTTCTTCAGAATTCTTCTTTAACATATTATTTTTACATGATATATGGGTAATGCAAAAAGCCCATCAGGACCCATCAGAAAAGTGCCAAATCCCCAACTTCCCTTCTGTTTTATTCAATAGAACGCTAGCTTTAGAACTAATGAATGTGATCTTGATCTTGCCCTAGTAATAAAATGTAAAACCACCACAATGCTGTTTGGGAGTGTGTTTAAGATACTATGTCCTTTTCACTGAAAATTAAAAGCAACAAAGGCATATCAATGTTTTAGGTCAGTGAATTAAGGTCAGTTTGGGCTTTGCATTAAATATATATCAGTATTTTCTGAGACATCAGAAGAGAAAGGGTCACGTTCACTGCGAGACCAAAATGAAGTACAATTACTGTCTCCATTCTCATTGCAAGATTTATAATTCATGCTTTATTTAAATTACAGTTTGCTTAAAAATAAAATTACAAAATCTTTGATGTCGTTCCTTAGAAAAACTGCCTTCCTGATGCTCCCCATTAGACATCATGTGCACTTTTTAAATCTCCAGATTGGGAATACATTTGAAGATAAATTTTGACAGCCATCAGCAGCTATAGATTTGCATTAGGACAAGAACATACCCCAGAATTTTCAAGATAATTCAATTTTAGATTCCATTTCTGTTTCAGAAAGTACCATTTATCAATTCTACCATACTAAAATTCAGGTCCGAAAATAAAATGAAGCTGGAAAACAAAAATGGCAATTCATGAATCAGGTTCACCTCCCGTTTACCCTGAACTGAGAGATTTATACATTCCAAATACATTTATCATATTCTAAAAATCTCAGATGTGGAGGTGTTTTTGAAATTTGCTTTCTGACAGGCCTCAAGACATGTAAGTCATCCCCTTCTCAGTTCTAGTCCCTACCAAGCACCTCCTTTGCTTACCTTGTTGATTCTGGTAAAACTGAGTAGGATAAGCAGAGTTTGGCTGTGAGTGTTACATGTTTTACTTTTATTTTCAGATGCCAGTCAGTTAAAAGGTGAGGAGGAAAATCAAAACATGCAGGCAGCAGGTTTCACTACTTGTGAAAGTCTTGGCAAATACACAATAAAAGTTTGTTTACATGGTAGGTAAACCATAGCACCATCTTAAACAATGAAGTAATTGGTCTTTTGTTAAAAAATTTGTATCGGCTCTGTTTGGATCCATAAATAAAGTCTCGATCCAGTGGAAATGGATGAGCAATTGCTAAAGATGGTATTTGAATAAATATACCTATACTTAAATGTCTGCAATCTGATTTATCTAAGTCATTAACATGAGCTGTGAGTTCCAGTCTGCTGCTTGTCAAATATCTGGTAGTTCTAGAGCCAGTCTCAGGTATAAACCAGAATGGCAAAGAGTCTTGGGATATTTCAAGTTTCAGTTTTTGATTCATAATGGATCTAAAGCTGGCTGGATTTGTGGTTTGTAATTAAACGAAAATCATTTCAGTCCTTCACTATGACTGATTTTTAAGCTCCTTTTGGGAGAGAACAATCTTCCTTTCTGTCTTCATGACAGTGTTTACTTCAACAGGACTCTGCTTCAGCCTAAAAGGCATAGTCATGATAGAAATTTCTGTGGTGTTTTTGGTGAAGATTATTCATAATGCATGTGTTCCAGAACTGCTAAGAATTTAAATGACTAAATTAAGAATAACACACTTTTACCCCCCACAAAACACACAAAAAAAATCCGAAGTACTCTTTTGCATGAATCTTCCCTGATTAAACAAGGGTGGATAGCCCTGTGATAACTAATATTGAAAATAATCAGTTGAACAAATATTTAAAAGCAGAGGTATACAAATACAGCTACTTTCTAAATACAGTTTCCTCATACTTGCTAAGCTATCTTCTCTTTTTTTCCTTTTTTTTAAATAACTTTTAGGAGCACTCCAGTCACATCAGTGACAAAACAGACATCAGGCAACCAGCAGCTATCCATTAGAGTCACATCTGGTAGGTTTGACTGACACTCAGTAGCGCTGATTAACCACAGAATAACATGCCAGAAATGTAACAGGAGACGTCACTTCTGCCTGATACCAATCAATCACCCACTCTCTGCTAGCACAAATGTACATTCACAGTGGAATGAGTTTGACCCACACTCTTATCAGAATAATAGCAAGAAACTATTGCCAGATTTCTGGATGGGAAAAATAAAGTGCAAGGCAAATGCCAGGAAGCAGATTCACAGATGGGAATACAGGTTGTTAAATGGCACCATGGCATATGACCGTGAGAACCAGACAGTTCTCCATATTGGAGAAGATGTGTTCGATCTGAGGATTGCCAGTACCTGAATTACAGAGCTGAAATATGTAAAATAATATAGCAAAATCCTGGTACAGCATTTTGACAGCTCAGTGCTTTAAAGATCACTTTTCCCATCAATACAGAAGATAAAATAATGCAATGCTTGCAGCAAAAAGCAAGGGTCTTAGAAACTGAGAGCTGCTTCTTGGCCTAGATTAAGTAGGGTAGTTAAGCATGTGCTAAGAGTCTGCTACTGATGTTTTTGTTGACTCAATATATTTAAGTTCCTTTACATGGAACATGCTTATGTGCTCTGAGTCTCTATCCTTGTGATTTCAGTATTTCAGCTCTCAAACTATCCACATTTAAGGCAGGTTTGATTCCACCTTGCTAGCCTGTCATTCCCAAGGGAATATTCCTACTCCTGCAGCTTGAGGCACCCCTGAATTTGGTTCTAGTTTCTTTGGCGTCTTGCCAGACACCATGGCATGATGTTGGGGTAATTTGAATAAGTCATAGGGAGTTGGGAGCACAAAGACAATTTTCCAATCCTCTCACGAAGTGCAAAAGTAAATATAAAATCATCCTGTGTCTCCAGTTCATTTAGGCTGTTCCACATGGCCTCTAGTGCAGGCACTGGCAACACAGAGTCCAAACTCTAACAAACATTGAAACAGAGAGAACCTACAAGGAAAGACAACCTTCTGGATTCCCCAAAACTGACCTTGATACTTACATCCTTTGAATCTCTACTGCTCTAAAATAGTTTTTAGATTTTTTGTATACTAGAGAGGAAGATTTTCTAGCTTGTATTTTTTGAGACAGCTGTATGGCCCAGCTGTTTTAACAGATACATTGTACAGTAACTCTTACAAACTTTTCTATTACAGCCTGTTAAAGCTATCACAGCAAAAAATGCTTTGCCACAACCTCCAGTTCTGCCTATATATTTGCTAGATTGGTGTAAATCAGTGAGGGCCAACTCAAAGCAGGGATGGTTTGAATGGGAATAACAACTGAGAACAGAACACACTTTTACATTGGAAAGAATCAGTCTATCTACAAAGTAAAATACCCATTACACATAATTATTTCCTGAAACAAAAAATTGATTTGGTGTCTAATATAGAGCTTGCATAGTATTTCACAAGAAATGACTGTGCAACAATCTTCTTTGAAGAAGATGGCTTTCTGAAAGCAAGCCGTATGCATAATGCCCCCTAATAAGAGATGAATCTGATTGAAAATAACTGTGCAGATAATCTCATTCCATTTTTAAAAGCACTAAGCTCTGTGTGATTGGCACAATTGCATTAATAATTTATAGCCATTGGGAATTGTTGGTTTCTGCCTTTTTTGGGAGTGTGAATCACGAATGATTGCTCATTTTAACAATATTGAAAAAGATTGTAGAAGTAAAGCTGAAGGGAGGAAATGTGCTGACAGAATGTGCAATAATTGTGTTGGCCAGCCTGGCTCCTGGAGCTGGCTATCAAACATGCTTTTGCTACTCAGCTAGTGAGAATCCTTAGCTAGTGAGGAAAACATCAGCTCTGGAAACAGTCTCCAGTGGCTGCTATTGTTTGAGAACAATGAAAACTCCTTATATTGTTTATAGTTTAGATGTGGTATGAAATAAATTCCAAAATGCACAACTAGGCTTTATTTGGTTTGTTGCAATGTCAAAAAGCTTTAACACTAAGCTGTCACTGCTGTTCCTAACAGAGCAAAGTAGGACAATCAAAAACGATGCATGAAAGGAGCTCTCTGTGCTTGACTTGTCTGTTTTTAGCATGCAGTGATATATAATTGTTTATTGAATTGGTTTCTTTGGGGATTGAATGCAGCCTGTTTGGCAGAAGGATCACACCTTAAAAATAAGATCAGTTAGTGTCCTTACCTTTTGAGACATATGTTCGATACACTTCTTCAGTTTTGAAAGTGTATATATTTCTATACTGTATTATATATATACATACCATTTAGATGTTTTCTTTAATGCTACAATACAAGTCATGTATTGGAAAATTCATTTTTCTATCCATGCAGACACTGAACAAAGATACCCAGACTTTGAGATGAACAGCTGGTGACTACTGATCTATAAAAACAAATTCAATCAGTGTTCATAAACCTTTACAAACATATAGCATTTCTGTACAAGAATCAATTTTAATTAGTCAGAGGTTTCACACATCTCCACTTGTTTAACAAAACTGTATTAATAGCATTTACTGTGACTCTTTCAAACTATAATTTTTAAAAGCCTGAGTGTGAGTCTGTTCAGTAACGATGAGATTGTGTCTAAGCAAGAGGTTCTGTTTTAATATATTTCATTCAAATTTCTAAGGAAAAACCAGAACATTTGCTTCTGACTTCTGGTGCAGTAGTATTGCACTCAGGAAAGAACTGCAATCAGCTTATCACTAGGAATAAGACTTAGGCAGAAGAGTCTCTCACAGACCATGGTTTATGATTTTCCTCTTGCATGTTTTTCCTCACAGCTGTCTGGGCTGCTGCCTTCATTTCTGCTTCCCATCTTTCAGTGGACATGAACCAACTGATGCTTGGGACAGTTTTTCCCCAGCAGTATTACTGTGAGTTGTCTGAAAGTCCCAACCTCAGCTCTATTCTCTGTTAACACATCATTAACATTGAAAGGAACAGATTCAGACTGTCTTGTCTCCAGCTTCCTCAGGCCTGTCCAGCAGCTGCCACTTGCACGGTTCCCAACAGCTCCAAGTGTCCTTCCCAGCAGCGATGCCCAGGCTGGCGGGGGTTGAGGCAGGTCTGTCCTCGGTGCTAGCTGGTTTCAGGTCCCAGGAGTACATGGTTAAGCCTCGTGGTGAATCCTCTCAGCTTGGCAGAAGCCAGCACAGGGCCCTTCTCAATTTTTCTCTCCTTGGTTTCCCTGTGTAGACTCGGGGCAGGGAGGCCAAGGAAGCAGTGCCCTGCTCCTGAGCCCAGCCTTGGCTGTCCCCCTCGGGATGGAGATTCCCGTGGTGTCCTCGCAAGGAAAGTGCCTCCCCTGGGGACCTGTGCTCCGCTTCCCTCCCCTTTCTAAGCTCAGAATGTGCTTTCCTCACCCCCCACCACTCAAGGCATGCTGGGGTACACTTGTGATTGCTGCGGCAGAAATGTTGCTCTGTCACTTAAAAGCTCCAGCAAGTCAAGAGGGTGATGCAATTTACATGACTTCAGGGTTGTGAAATCCTGATGGGATCCTCTCAGCCAGCCTCTCTCCAGCTGGCACTGAAGCACTTCTGAAGATAAATGCTACAATTTTCAAAAGAGCTTGAGGGAGTAGGTGCCTGATCTCCTTGGATTCCTTAGAAAATCCCATTTTATAAGCTTTTGTAGCATTAAAATATAATGTGTTCTTCCTTTTTTTTTTTTTCCCCCAGAATAAGGGAAGACTTTGTTTACTGAAAATAAACTTCAAAAGCATAGTGTTTTAAGTTTTTTTTTCTTTTTCTTAATTACTATGCATTTTCCAGTTCTTTTGTAAGTATAGCTATTGATTTGAAGAAGCCTGCATGGAGGCACTCAGTGAATAGATTGAAAAGATAATCCTATTATGTTCAATCTGACTGCAGGAGTTACTGTAATTTTATTTTTTCTGAGGGGAGGTGTAATGCTTTTCTCTGCATGTGTGGCTATCTGGGTGTAAACCACTCACAGTAATTAGATAAAGTCAGCAATAACAAGAAACTGGAGCTTCCTATTGATAATTTCTTGAGCTATTATTGATGTGATTATTTGTGAGAAAATTAGAAAGATCTGAACCTTGAAAGCTTAGCAAACTACAGACCTATTCCCTCTACAAAATAAGTAGCAAACCAGAAGATAAGTACAAAATACAGACTTCTAAGAAAATTACTATGTAGAACTGTCATTCTTGTCACAGGGTAAGTGATTGTGACTTGATAAATCTTAATTCCTACTGGATCTTTTAGACTTTATACTCCCTGGGAATTCTTCCTAGCAGCAAAGGCTATTCCTTGCCTTTACTTTCTCCATTCATAGATTGTCTCATTTATGACCTTTTGTCTGGACTCACCTCACTATCATATGTTTATTAGCACATTTTACTATGCATTTTTAAAACAAAAGTGAAAAATCACTGCAGCAGACCCAGGAAGGATCTGGGGAAATGAGCAAGCAGACCTGTAATTACTGATGTTGAATGGTACCTCATTTTCACATTAATTCTGTTGAATAAATCTCCACGTGGAGGTATAACATCCTCCTTAGCACTTTGAATCTGATCTGTAGTGATGAGTTATAGACCACTAGCCAATCGTAAATTTTATTTTTTTTCCTGAGTAACATATCAGGAAAACACACTACTTTGTAAAAAGTAAGAAGTACCATATACTTATGAAAATTCTTTCACATTTTAAGAATTTTTCAGTTGTTCTCATGTTTTTTCCTCCCAGTATCTGGTGATTTTAATTCAGATCCAGAAGAGCACAATGGCTTTTGCTACTCTGTTGGATGCAATGTAAATTATGTAAAAGCAAACGTCAGATTTATCTGTAGAGCAAGGTATTAAACAGCCTAGGAGAATTACAAGAATTTGTCCACAATGCAATCTGAACACAGCGTTTATAAACTGTAGTATATTTCATATTACATTTTTATTTGTTTTGGTGTAATTTTCCTTTCTTTGCCCAGGTTACATATGCCAGAAATTATGAAACTACTTAGTGTCATTAGGGATGTGCTTTTTATTATCCCGAAGTGAAAACCTGAAAGACAAGAACAATCGAAGAACAGCAAAACATATTTATTTTAAATGATAGACAAGGAGAGTGATGATTCATAAGAGGAACTGTAAGTGTTGATTTTCCAGAAGGGATGGGAACAATTGATTAAGCTACTGTGCTTTTGAATCAAAAAGATGTACTGAGCACAAGCGTCTAGTTCTTGTGCTTTAAACTGCAAACAGGATCATATATCCCACACTGAGTTAACAAGCCTTTACTGTAGGTGTTTTCATTATTACTATTACATTATAGGCAAGCAATTACATTGAGTATGAAACCTTTTTTACTCTTTACTGATTACATTTTTAGTAACAGCTCATGAACAAATTAATTACCTCTTCAGAGAGCGTTCATTAAAAATTGTCTTTTTTAGTGTTTCTCTAAGGCTTTTTAAGTTTGTGTAAACAATGATTGCAGCTCCAACCCTGATCCTCTGCTCCCATGGAGTAACAGCTTCCCACAGCAGTGCCGAGGAGCTTCCCACAGAATCCTGTGCAGGGGGAGGCTGTGGGCTCTGCACCAGCCTGGGCTGCTGCAAGCAGGTGACAAATGGCTAGAGAGTACCAAGGGTATTTAAGACAATTATTCTATCAACCCATCCTCCTTCTTTCAAAAACGGAGAGCTTTAGATTGCTCGTGAGTGTAAGATTGTATCCCAGCCCCATTAAAGGTATGTTAGCTGCATTCCCTGTGCTCATCTGTTTGAATCTACTTCTTCCTTTTACTTTCACAATTTCTTACGGTCATGAGGCCCACAGTTTAATCCTGTGTTGTTTGAAGAATGAGGTGGGTTTTTTTAATTTTTCGAATAATCTGCTTCATAATTTTAATGGATGTATCCTACGTCTCATAGTGCCTGAAATGGAGAATTCTTGCTTTTCTCAGTGTTAAAGGAGACATAAGAGCTGACAACTGAGGAGCTACTTCAAGTGCTGTAATCTCTTCTTCTGTGTGAAAGGGCCTCATGGATTCAAAGTAAACCCAGTGTCTGGAGCTCTGAGCCCCTGCCAGGGCCCTGCCACCTCTTTGCAGAGGCAGCTGAACCTCCTCAAAACTTTTGGTTATAGAAGGTGTATTACAAAATGGTATCCAGATGAGATTATTTAACATTGCAAGTCCTTATGCAGCTTTTAGAAGAATAACTTACTTGCTAAGTAGAGTGCAGCAGCTCCTTGGGAGCCATTCCAGTCTATCAGGTAAATCTGTAATTAGTATCCAGTTGATCTGAAGTGTGTTGCTGTCATTATATTGATACAGACACACACATTAGAAAACATTACTGTCTGGGCTCAGCAGGCAATTCAAAGACTCTAATAACTCAGGCAGTTTATTTTTTTTTAAGCCTACTCATTTATGTTTCATAGTTAAAATATAAAATCATAATTGCAACAACGTTTTTGATTTTCACTTAAGCATAAAACAGATGAGACATCTGTAATTTTTTTAATGTGATTTCTATGCTTTGAAAATAGTCCATCAGATTTTTTTAAAAGAACTGTTAGATTTTTTGGTTCCTTGTTTTCTAAGCACATAGGTTCTGTGGTGATGTTAAACTGACAGCAACAGAGAAAAAAAAGGAGGAAAGATTGTCAGTGTTTTTTTGTGAAAATAAATTTTAAAAAGGTTTGGATTTAGTGCAGACAAATGGAATTCTAGTTCAATTTGTTTGAATCTCACAATTTAGTTCTTTAAATGGCAGAGGTCTCTGCCCCTTAGAAGTAAGCAGAAACCCTATATTTTGGCCTAAATGTTTAAAATATGTAGTCATGACTAAAACAGAAGGAAAAAAAATGATGTGCCAACTTCTATCTATTATACTTCCATTTCCTTCAATAGAAATTAAGACAAGTACACTGAGGTGGATTTGGCAGCAAAAATGAAATTCAGGCATAGAATGCTGTGAAGTTTCCTTGGACAGGAGCACATTCACAAATCAGATACTTTGTTTAACGTCCCCATCTGATTAAAATCTATATTGCACTGTAGTCATTCAATCTCCTTCTGACTGGTGGCTTAAGCCCCCATTATTAACTAAGCATTACTTTTTCATACACTGACTACAGGTGTGGGATATTGAAAGCAAAGCACAGAGATCTGATGGGGTATTGTCTGATGCTCAGAAAATGGGTACTGTCTGCAGCTCAAATACAGGAAAATGTATAAATAAATAATGTATATAAATGTATAAATACAGGAAAATACAGGGTCTCTTGACATTTTTTCCATGGCCTCGATATACCACTGCCAGTGGAAACTTAAAACAGACTCCTTAATGGGCTAACATCAATAATAAACTATTCTCATTCGCATGACATGTTTGAAAGGAACAATGGGAACAAAGAGTGAATATTACATGGACTATTCCAGTGTGATACATTCTCAAAGAGAGCCACAAAAGCTGTGAACCATTACATACATGCAGGGATGACTGATTTTCCTTTAAAATCACATTTAAAGGGAAGATTTTTCTTAAAAATAAGCCAAATCAGGCATGCTGGTATGCCAGGCCTAAGTAAAAGTAGAAATACAAGTGGTTATTGAACAAGACATCAAGACTAGGCTTGTGACTAATGCAGTAGACTGAAACTGAGGAAAACCTGATGCTTATTTATTTCTCAGTTTATTCGTAGGGTGGGGAAAAAACTGTGCAGGCGTGTAAGTCTTGATTCCAATTACAAAATGTTTTGAAAGAAATGGAAACAACTTTGGGTCAGCAAAACTGTAGGATTGGCTGACATACACATGGTCTTTTCAGGAGAAAACTAGTAAAATTCTAAGTGAAATATTTACCCAGCTCTGAAATTGAGGGTATTGTCTACTTTCAGTCTCTAGAATTTTCACCAATGTCTTGTATTGTTGTGGGAAACACATGTAACCTCATCTTCTACTCATCCCTCATCTGCAATAGGTATTAAAAAAAAAAACAAACAAAAGAAAAAAGCCCTTGTATAGGAGGGGCCTAGGCTCGCTCTTTATGCAATGTGTGTACATCAACTAGGCCAGGTGGGCTTTGCCTTTCTTGGGACTGGGGGCTCTACCTTTATAAAAATGTGATGTGATTGGGATTCTTTTTAAGCTGTTGGTCTTGGCACCAAATGGGATCAGTGGGCTGATTTATCACCCAGTCTTTCCAGGCAGATGTTTATTCAAAGACTTTAATTCTCATTGTAGATTCAACTTTGTACTAAAGGAAACTCTGACAGAAATAAACTTTGTTAAACTGTACAGAGCACAAACAGAGAGTGTAATTACAGCAAGCAAATAATGGAAGAGACAAACAAACTGTAATTCAGAATATTCACAACATTCACAGAGAATAGAAATCACGTTTGATTTTGTAAACATGTTGCCTGGTAACACTGGGATTAAGACCTCATCCAATATTTTAGAAGCATGTTTGAGATGGAAACTTCATATTATTTGAATCAGTCAGCCCCTACTGACAGGCTGTCTGTAGAACACCTCCTGTTTTTGTTTTAGAATACTGTGAATGGTAACAACAATGTTCCAAGTCTAGTAAGGACTGAAAAGTGGTATCTGTGATTTTAACAGTTCAGTAGGCAATCTTGGGCTGCACTAGTGTGCTTTAAAAACCACAGTCAGACTGATGGCCTAATTCACAAACAGTTTTTCACTACAAAAATTAAAGTACAACAATCAAAAATGGCAGTAAAAGGTGAGAACAGTTTCGTGAGGGGCTGATCTGTCATTACTGCTCCAACTCCACTGAAACTTCCAAACATTCTGGTTTTTTTATGGTACTTTTTCCTTCTGTCTGCCTCCAAACCATGTCACTCAGCTTGTGACGACTTCTAATAAACACCCAGGACTTTTTTCACAGCACAATAAAAGAAGCAAGTATTATCATATTATCAAACTCTTATGTACAGCAGCATATTCTGGAGCCAACCTCAGGCCATAGAGGTTTCCTGCAAAGTAGCTGTCAAGAAAGCTGAAAAACTACAGAACACCCAGGGAGATTAAATATCACAACACCAAGAAAAGTTGAATCTTAACTCGAGAAAGCTCCACCTGTCAGAAAAAGTTTTAATTATTGCTCTTTGTATATATTGTCTTTTCTCAAAGATCTCTGATGTTCTGGTCTGAAAATCCTGAGCATTTTCCATCACTCTTTTGTGCTTGAGTTTATTTTCACTGTGTGAAAAATAAATTTTGTACTTCTAATTCTTCCCATGCAGTAGAGATTTTTAAGACAACTATCACTTTAGTGCATCAGCAATAAATAGAGCTTCAAGTCAGGATAAAAAGGAAGTATTGCCAGACCATTTTCCACTATCTAATATACTAAAGGATTTTATCTATTAAGGAATCTCTTAATCAGGAAACAAATTTGCTCTTCTTAAAATCTCTCCAAGACAGAAAGCAAGTTCAAAAAAATACAATTTTCTTTTAGCTAAATTTGCATGTCACTGCTTTTGTTTTTCTTTTCCCTCTGCCTAGTTATTGGGAATTTCAGAGGGGTTGGTCAATTTTCTGTCAAAGGAAAAACAAATGATATGAAGTCAGTATTTTCATTGTTTAAACACTCAGTTTTAGTGTGCACAAGCAGGAGTATTTATAAATAGCCTGCAGTCAATCTTCTTTTTAAATATACCAGCCTAGACATCAGCAGTGCTTTTCTAAAAGGCACTGTATTGTAAGAGCTTGCCATAGTTATAGAGTCACTCTTGCCTATTGCAAGGGCATCACAAAATTATCAACACATCTTTCTGCAGAGTTGAGCTACAGCTTTATCAGGTGATCATTAATACCTTTCCTCAGTGCTGCAGATTCACCCGGATCAAGAGCCATGGTCCAGAGCAGATGTATAAATCAGCCAGAGTGTGTGGTATGAACTTCATACTTGCTTTGTTTCACCCCTAGGACAGATGATACTCTCCTGTTTGTGTTCCACGAGATAACATTATTTGGGTTGAAGGGTTGTGTTTGGATTATATAAATGGTTGAGGTTGTGACTGCACCTATGAAAGCCCCAACAACTGGGTAAAATATTTCCTGGAGTAATTGGGTCACCTTGCCTTCACACCTGGGTGTTATGGAACACAATTCATGCATTCTGGCAGATATTTGGCAGCCTACAATTCTGTTGCAGGGAGCTGCTTTCTTTCCCCTCAAGAGACTTACTACTTTCTGGAATAAAGATTATGGTGGTTTGGACTCCTGGGGAAGGAAAGGGTGGGGTCTGGATTAGATCAAGAGGGTAGCAGTCTTCAGCAAAGACTGGCCATATAGGAGTAATAGAGGTGAATCACAGAACTAGATGATAAGAGAGCAGGATTGGATATCATTGGGGTAATTAGCAAGGAATTCCAGGCTCAGGGGAATTGTTTGTGAATATATTCTGGAGAAGAGAACAGTGAACAATTAGTGCTTGGAGCTGAAGGCGTTACAGAACACCAGATTAGGTGATCTGGGCTATGCTCATGTAATTGTTTTGCACATTGGCTTCCAGAGGTGCAGACAGATCCATGAAACAAAAGCTCCTGAGAATTTTCAAGTGTGAAAAACTACTTAACAGACTAATCAGAGAAGTTTGATTTTCATTTCCTGAAGCTAGATACGGGAATTTACTTCTGAACAGGGACTTAACATAGTTTTATTTATTTCGCAGAAGCAGCCTGGAGGCAGTTTGAACCCTGTTGTTACTGCTTGCACTTGATGTTATTAAACAACTATTCTTTCATGAAATCTTCTACTGAATTGTTACTGAAATATCTGTACAAGTTTGTATTCTGTGGATCTAATTCAAGGTTATAGTTCCACTAGAATTAGAACAGGGATATATTTGACCCTCTGTGACCAACATTTCTGTCCCTGTTTTTTGTACTAATTCTTTTCTGTATAGGAATCCTGAATCTATGGTAGAAAGTTATTTATTTGGCCCTTTCCTTTGAGAGCTGTTTCAGACAACAAATATGTGAACAGACTGGTAAAGGAATTTTTCAACATTTACTTTCAATTGATCTGGCTTGAAATCGTTGCTATTTTTCATTTGGGCTTTTTCTCATTTCTTTAAAATCAATCTGTACTCAAAGAACAGTTTATAAACAGAATACTAACTAGGGATGTCCTCTCAGCTCTGAGCCAGAGTTCTGTTTGGTGATCTTCACAAGCACTTTCAGATGTGTAATGCACAAGTTTGATGGAATGCCTGCTGTGGAAATAGATTTGCTGTGAGGCCCCGTTAACTTCTGGTAGAAACAGAGACAAAGTGTAGATTGGTATCTCACCTTCAGAGAGAGAGAGAGTTATTTGCCTTCATGACCTATGTTTTTCTCAAATAACATATACTGCTTTAAATATACTACTTTTGATAGATTTGGTCTAGGATTATTTTTACATTCATCCACAAAGGGAGAAGATTATTATTTGATTCTTGAGATCATTGCAGAAAACTACTGCTACTCTTACTCCAAAGGCATATGCAACTTATCTTGTTTAAGGCCTTTCCCTAAAAACTATCCAGCCATGGAACTGGGAAGAATTCCTTTTGGCTTGCAGATATTGAGGGAAAACTGCAAATTATATACCTGGCTTACTGCTAAATGAAGCTGAATAATAAATGGAGGCAAAGCTAAATTTCACTCACCTCTGGAGTATGAGTAGGGTCCTTTTTGACTCACAGTACAAGACAAATATTGAGATACTGGAGCCACTCTGGCCAAAAGCATGGAGGAGATGAGGGAGGTGGAGGATGATGTACCAGGAGGCTGAGACCTGCTCATGCTCAGTCTCAGGAAGAGAAGGCCAGGGAGGGGAATGTCTAATTGCTGACTTCAATTTCCTAATGAGAGGGTATAGCAGAGGCAGAGCCCGAGTCTTCTAGAGGTGCACAGCAAATGGAATAAGGCCAACAGAGGCAAGATGCAACAAGGACAATTCCAACCAGATGTAATGGGAAGGATTTTTCATGGTGAGGGCAGTCCAGCACTGGCACAAGATGCCCAGAGATGTTGTGGCATCTCCTTCCAGGGAGAAAATCAAACAAGACCCTGAACAACTTGATCTAAAATTGAAGTTGTCCTTGGTGTGAGTGGGGTTGGATGGGATGACTTCCAGAGATCCCTTCCAATCTGAATTACTTTATTGATTTCAGCTGTGGGTTTCTTAGTATGTATATATGGGAATGTAAAATCAGAGCTTTGGAGACTACCCAAGTGAGAAGGACAAAATATACTGATAGAAAAAAGAATGACAAAACAAAAGAAAGAAATCTCTTTACTCTTTGGGAAAAACACACATAGAGATTTTGTCTTGAGTTGTCAACTATTGTTTGCAGAAAATAAAACTTCTTTAAAATCTTCATGCAAAGCAAGACAGCTGTAAGTATATTATTTTTGCCTTGATGTGAGACCCCAACTGTTATAAAAGTTTTAACTTCCTTTAAATATTGTAACATGCAAGGAAAAAAATCAGAACAAGCTAATGAAAAAGTTTTAAAAAGTGTTCCTCAAAACAAATTAATATTCTCAAAAGATATAGCTTAGTGATTCCTAAAGAGGCAGAAGATTTTGGCTCTTTTTTTGTTTCTGTGACTGCCTAAGCTGTTCAGTGACATGATCCTGCAGATCTTTAAAAATATTTAGAAACAAGGAGGATATTACGCAGCTACACACACTGCTGGGGCTTTGTTTGAGGAAGGAAGAGCTCCCAACAGAGCCAGGTGTAAGGCACCACGAGGAGAGGGGAGTGCAGAGGGGATAAGCACCATGTATCAGAGAATGACAGGTAGGCTGGAGAAAAAAACACTTATTGGAGTTTTTATGAAGTTGATACCGGTGTATAGGTAAAGGAACATAGAAATACAGTAATTACAGTGGGGTTAATGTTATTATTTTTGACTTAATCTAAACACATATTTGGAAAGGAGGGCTTCCAACCAGGCCTGTATTAAAGTTAATGAATAAAAAACCCAGTCAGGCTAATGGAATGATTCAGTCATTCTAAGAGAACTGGAAAATAAAATAACTTGTTGTAATGATTTTTGATGGAAATTGGGATGAAATCTTAATTTCACTTTTTTTATAATGAGTAGTAAAACCCAAGATATAGTAGGTGATCTCCCAAATTTGCTGCTGTTGTTCCTCATAAAGTGAGTGCACAGAAGGAAGGTGAAATAGTTCTTTATTATAGTGCAAATGCACCATAAGAGGAAAAATATCAAGCTAAAAAATATCAAATTTTCTTCTTTAGGTAGGGTAACTCTTTGAAGCGTCCTCCAGATACTTGTCCAATTTCAGTGCTCCCCTGGTTCCTGCCTATGGCTCTTTCAATATATTCATACTTACATGCAGGTTGTGTTTCACTCCTAATCTATAAGAGCTGGGGGACAGAGGTGATAGAAATAATGGTGTCAATTGCACATCATATACTGTAGGTCTTTCATCTCGAAACTTCTTTCATCTTTTCTCAGTTTGCAGCCTCTTGTCACATAGGTTACATCAGCCTGCACTAATAGCCTACACTTATCCAAGCTATAGAAATGTGTAAATTGTTAACTGGTACCCACCTGTCAAACTACTTTTCTAGGAGAAGGTTCCTTAAAAAGAGAATGTACTGTGCCCCTCCTTTCTCTCCATCTGCTAGAAAAGCTCATTTCTTATATTCTGTGAGAAAAGGCTACTGTCAGAATGTACAGAATCCTATTACGTGCTTCTTGGTTCCCTGATAATTTTCTGGGGTGTTGAGACTTTTTTATACATTATTTAGGTCTGAGGAGTTTATCTACTTTTGAACTCAAACCCGCTTTGCTAAGCCACATGCGTGGCCTGGCTCAGGCTCTGTTTCCCATTTGCTTCTGATCTTGGGCTGATGTGTAACAACTGAAGTAGAGACAGAAGGAGGTTTAAAGTACAGCTTTTCTTGAGTAACTTCATGTCATGAAGTGTGTGTTTATCTTTGTTTTGTCCTCAGCCTGCAGGGACTAGAACACATTTTTGGAGAATTTTCCTGTTTCTCTGCTATGTTCTCCAGAGGGTGGAAACGGAAGAAGAGATGACAACAATGTCACACACTTAAATACATGTGAGTAATGGCACAAGCACTTGTTAAGTCAGATGTTTCTTTGAAACATCAAAAATTATTAAATTTTCATGGGAAGCTTGAAGCATTGTGTATTAAAGCACAGTCACCATGCTTTACATTTTTAATAGCAGCCCTTGGCTTCCCTTTCTGAGACCATCATGGAAACACACCCATGAATAATTCTTTATTAAAATTATCATGAAAAATGGAATTGTGGTTTAACCCACTGATGTTAAACATTGTATGGATGTCAAAAAAGTGGATGATTTTGTAGGGACTGTTCTGTGAGGTGTAAGTATTGAATGGCAGTCTTAACATTTCACTGCCCTCAATGAAACAAAGGGTTTGGAAATGCATTTTGAATAAATTGTCAAAACAACATATCTTCTGAACTATGGCCTTGGCTCTAGGAAGCTGCAAAACTGTGCTGAGCTTTCTCTGAGCTTCTTATAGAAATCCACACTTGGGCTATACATGTAAACAAAGGGGCAAGGCCTGCAGCTCTCTGTGCCATAATCCATACACAGCAGGAACAGGAATACCGGGTCAAACAGCACTTTTTTTCCAGGTCATACTGTGTTACTATGGAGTAACATCTCATGGTATAATAGTGCCATCTCAGGCTAAAAATTGTTCCACAGTCTGGAGCTGCTGCTACACAAGATTGTGCATTGTGTAACTTTCTATCACATGAGCACATATCACTTCCAACAATTACCCAGGAAACAGCAACAATACACCCGCGGTTAGATTTGTGTATGCAGGTAAAAAAAAAAAATTAAAGAATTAATTATTTAAATTTAAAATACTACTAAATGTTTGAGCATGATTATTTCTAAAAAATTCATAATCTTGATTTGCTGATGCAATTGCATTTCCATTTGTGTAAATAGTAGCAACGACAGGAAACAAAAACAAAGGAAACTGAAAGGGTCAACTGCTGTCAGCCTCAGGGCCAATATTTCTTAGTTCCTTGGTACAATACTAAGCAGCACAAGTGATTTTTTTCAAGATGTATTGTTGTAATGACATTGGAACTGTGTTCACCTGTTATGAGTGTCATGAGTTTCAGGTGAAAGCAAAGATCATAAGTGAACCCACATATTTCCAAATATTTTTTAATGGGTGCAAGAGATTTTCTGATCCCATGGCAAAGCCCTGGCAGTACCTTACTCCAGAAGTGGTCTCTCTGTTCAGTGGGCAGCATGAAGACCGCTGCACTGGCATGGATTTTTCAGAGAAATTGCTGTATACAGCCATGGCTTGAAGCCATTGTTAATTGCTGTAATAATACATCTACACACACAAAATACACAAGTAAAGCTCTCATAGTTCTTAAAAGCTCAATTAGTACTTACTGACACTAGCACTTACATGTTTTTCATACAAACAGCTGGGGTGAATATTTATTTGAACTATAAAACTCAAGGTTACTGCATAGGAGAAGCACGTTCCCTCTGTGGTGGTGTTTCCTCCTGTCCTCTTGCTATGCTAGAGAAGATCAAGACATCTTCCACTAAGAAGAGAGGGACTGCATCTCCAGTGGTAGCTTCTCTGAGTTCAGTGCAGTTCTTGTACTCTGGATAATAAACCTAAGACAAGTTGGCTCCTTAAAGACCTGTGTGAGATTGTAGCAGAGACATCATTCATCTGTAAGAGATTAATGAGAGGCCTTGATTTGCCAGCCCTCCTGCAAGCACCTTACACTTCCTGACTGATATTTCCTGTGGCAGCTGTAGTCAATGCATTTCCAAGGTAGTGCCACATTGGAAGCTTTATCACCTCTTCAGCAGCTCTGCTTATGTTGGCTCTACACAAGGGACAGGTCTTAGGCCATCTTTTCTTGATCAGTGCCAGCCGAGTCCCCACAGAGAGTAAATGGGCTGCTGAGCTACCAGCTTGCCCTGATTTGTTATTTTTTCTTTGCTGTGCTGAGTCAGAATGCCTGAAGGTAATTCCTGTTGTTCAGCCAGTACTGTTAGACAGGGACATTACTTTCCATTTTGTGACTTTACAGGTCTGCAAAGCACATGAGACATTTATGATGTCACATAAGAATTCTTTTACTTAGTATAAACATAAAACTTGAGAATATTGCCTAGAGAAGAAATGTCCAACTAAGGAAAAGAGAAAACCTTCCCTTCTGTAAAACTTACCAAAGTCTAAGTTATAGTGAGCAGAGAAACGAATACTTCTGTACTTTGATAATAGTTGGTTGGTGCTAAGGCAAATAAATATGCCATGAATTCATGAATGACTTTATTAAAATATTTCCAGATAATGTATTTTGATTTTCATCTGGGCTGATTTTCCAACATTCTGTTCAGGATTGGATGATTTCAGTCTGTAGCTGCTTACAAATGGTTTTTGCCTTAGATATAGGTATGTATAATAGCATTACCTCTGTCGTAGAATAACATGCTGTTAGGGTACATTTTAATTGCTTTAGTTTGGGTCAGTACATCAAAATGCATGATTTTTTCTATGAGTAAAATTTTGTGGGCTTTTAATAAACAAAAACAGCTCCCCACAACACAAATGTTCATTTGTTCTGAAGTACCTGTTTGTTAAACCCTCTGAAGGGACACAGATCATTACCTTACATCTGGTTCTCCTAAATATATCCATATATATTTAGAAAGTTAGCATTTTATCAAAAGGACCTAGGTTCACACTGCTGGTTCCTTACATGGGGAAAATCTACATTTAATCCACCAAACCTTCTAGTTAATGCATTACAAGCAGCTCTGGTAGAAGAGAACCTTGGATATGTTTTCTCCCAAGCAGTGCTCACTGCATTCCCATGCACTTTTAGACTCACTTCTCAAGGAAATTTAAAATATAGAAACTTTCTTCTGTTGTTTCATGCTTGGTATTATCATGGGATACTGACAAAAGGCCTGAAGCTGTTTTTAAGAAAGCATAAACATGTGCTGTTGCTCATTTTAAAACATATCTTCTTCTTGTTCACTTTCAAATACGTCTTTTCCTTGAAATTGTCATGATTCACATTGTTCTTCATATTTTCATCAGATAACCTGATTGTGCCAATCCCTTAAGTCCATCAATATCAATGTTTTTATCAGCAGACAGGCTAGGTTCTCTTGCTGTTCATTTTGCTAAGGGATTTTCTTCTTTCTTCCCCTGACTTTCCCTTCAGCCAATGAACAACACTGGGGAATTAGGAGAATTATTATCTTTAGTAGATATTCCACATGAAATTTTTTCCTTAGTCCTAATTTTCCTTCAGCTAAATGCAAATGAAGCCATCCTAAGCAACTAAGCCTGTGAAAGCAGCAAAGAACTGAACCTGCTTTAAACACATTGACATCTCTGGAAAACTTGTACATGGGAGCTTAACATCTCACAAGTTAGCTCACGATGTGAATCAGCTGGAAAGAGTATTAGATATTCTACTACAATGCTTGTACCTTTTGGAGGTAATTTCTTAAATCATGATCCCACTGTATGGTTATCAGGTTAAAAAATCCAGCCTAGGAGAGCAAAAACCCAGAGCGGGGGACACAGAGGTTTCAGCTGTTTGAAGCAGTTTCTGCCTTACCATCCCCTCTGACCTTGAACACTCTCTGCATCACTAGGGCCGAGTTCTGCTTTTCTCCAGCCCCATAAATCAGCTGTTTCCTCTCTGTAGAGAGGTAGGGCTTTGGTGGAAGGGGTAGAGAAAGGCCTAGGTTAGTTGTGAAAATAATTTGTTCTTCAGAAATGTGACAAAAGAAAGTTTTTACTATTACTGCCTCAGATAAGCAAGGGACTTGACTTTGGTTCCCTTTTCCCAGCTTAGTGCTCTCCTGAGCACAACAGGGCACAGCCACAGATTTTTTTTTAAAGCCGAAACAAACCTTTAAATTCTTTCAAGTCTGGCCTTGCAAACTTCAAGTGGAAGTAGATGCTGCCTTTCAGTACCATGTGAACTATTGAATCTCACAAAAGGTAAGTTTTTCAGGAGCTTAATCTGAATGTTTCTGTTCATGCTGCCTTTGGGCAACTCTTTGATCATGAAAGTTAAGGATATTGTTGTGAGGCCTGCGACTCCTTGTGCCTTTCTGTGTCTCACAAATTCAGAAAAGTGTATTTAGAAGCTTAGAAAGTTGATGTGTTAAAATTTCTGAATCTACTGCCTTACATTTTTTTTTTATTTGTTTGGTTTTGGCTTTTTGTTGTTGTTTTGGGTTTTTGTTAAAGTAAAGCTTCTTGTACAAATAGGGAGGCCTCCGTTTAATTAGAGTGCTCAAAGAACCCGTTAGCAGCCGCAGCTGAGAGGGATGATGCTGATGAGCAGGTGGGGAAGGCGGGGCCGGTCCCTGGGAGGGGGCTCTGGGGGCACCTGCGGGCAGTTGAGGTGAAGTGGCAGGTCGGGGAGACTGCCCAAGGGCACGGGACAGGTCAGCCCAGAAAAGCAGGAGCCTGGCTCAGGAGAAAGTTTTAAAAGAAGGTGTCTGTGGGCTGCCGTGTGAGCTGCGGTGCGGGGCTCGCCTGCGGCCGCTCGGGCACAGAGTGAGGGGGCGGCTGGTGGTGGCGGGGGGTGGGCGGGGGGAGG
>NW_008238321.1:3788357-3802274 GCF_000691975.1 Corvus brachyrhynchos
CGTGGGGGGGCCCGCCTGCGGCCGCTCGGGCACAGAGTGAGGGGGCGGCTGCTGCTGGCGGTGAGTGGCTGTGGAAACACTGAAACACGGGCGTGCTGCCACACTTGGGACTTGGGTTAACAGAGGGCTCTACTGGAAGGACTCCTCCATGTTTTCCGAGGGTATGAGGGGAGGGAAAAGCCCTTTCATGGGTGTCAGTATGAGCACAGGAGGCGCTTGTGACCTCCGGCGGCCGTCGGGCAGAGAGACGGGAGCGCCTGGGGCAGATGCAGCTTCGTTCTGTTTAAAAGCAAATAACTCAGAGCGTTGGCATAGAGTTTTAGTGCCTTGTCTTACCTTTCTTATGATGAGGAGAACTACAGTTCTTGTCTATGGGATGTTATATTGAGTTTAAAGCTGAACTTTAGATGATCCTTAGAAGCCTGACTAACTGCCTGCATTTTCTCTAGGAAAGCATAGGATCTTTGGGTTAGCTGAAGGATTAAATCTTTTGTGTGCTGCAATTTTACTTTTTGAAAGCAAAGGTGGAAAATTCCATGATAAGATGAGGAAAACTCGGAGCTAACAGGGACTGCAATGGTGTAAGATGGTTTTGCAGGTTTTGGTCTGTGTGGGAATTGATACGCTTCTTTTGGGACTGTGACTGCAGCAGGCAAGAGGTTTTTATGTGTGGTTAAAGTTTTCATGGCATGGATAAAATATAAGCTACTGAGTAATTTCTAGAAATGTGATTAGAAATAAGGCTTCGGTGATGAGGACCTCTTGCTGTTAAATGGTGTAGCTTTAGAGTTGTAGGAGTAAGTGCTGTGTTAAGCAAGCTCCTTGATGGGATAAGAGCTACGCAGCATAAAGGATTAATTAACTAATGCTCAAGTTGAGAATTAGATTACTCAATAGATGGTCATTGTGCTAGATAATTGCCATCTGTATTAAAAGTCATGTAAGTAAAGGAGTTGATTTCTTGTGATTATCTCTTTGTATTTTGTTTTCCCCTTGGGCTGTGAGAGAAGGTAGTGGGAGAAGGTGGAATATAGGCTCTTGCTCACTAGGTACTGAAGGTACCATACCTGACCTTGCTGGCAGCCTGCTTTTGTGGGAGCAATAGCTCTTGAGAAAACTGGGGTTTCCACAAAGCAAATTTGCTGTATTTTAGTTAGGAAATGAAATGGATTGGGTGTAATTACCATTTCTATCTGCCTCTTCGTTCTCTGCCTCACTGAGGTGTACATGCCAAAGGTGAATGTTGGTGACCTTCATGAAGTCCTCAGGTGTGTCAAGGGCAGGTATGGGGACTAATTCTGTGCATCACAGTGGCAGGTGCTTGGTTTAATTATGGACAGAATGTGAGACTCTACTGGGACAGGACAGGAAGAGTGTGAAAAAATGTCTCTGGCATGAACTCATACTGGGTTTGTCTGGCTAAAGTACAGTTGAAGATGCTACGACATGTCTAAAACACCTCTGGAGAGGAGTGAATGCACAACAGTTGGTCTGAGTTCAACTTAATTGCACTTCTTTATCTCTTCCCCACCCCTAACCCCTCAGAGGCAGAGGGGTAACATCCAACATATGTGCCCTATCTAACTTTCAACGAACTCAGCAGAGGGGAGGATAATGAAGCTTTATAGTAAGCAGGTAAGTGTCCTCAGTGGTCTTATAGAAAAGCCTGTCTCTCCCAGTGACTAGGGGTGTAGTTTTCTTCACCTCAGCTACCTTTACATGCAGAAGTGAATTTCTACTGTAGTGAAAAAAAGGCTAATGCAGTTCATGTATAAATGCTATAAAATGCCTAAGCAGGCATGAAAAGACTGCAGCCTCTGCATTTGGCAGGGATATAATTGCCACTGGAGTATCAGCTTGCAGTTCTAGAAGGAGGCCAAAAATTGGAGGCTTTAGAGGAACCCTTTTTTTTGTCCCAAGGACAAACTCACTCTAATAGTGTATCAAAGTAAAGGCTGAAGAACAATGTGGTCTGTAAATATATCCAGCCAGTTCACTAATTTGATAGAGAATTAATCAGTCAATTCAGCAGACAAAAAAATGCAAGAAAAAATTAATTTTATAGTCTATTAGAAAGCAACTTGCACAAAGTTAGGAATACATACTTAATAATTTATGTAAATTAATTGCTCCTGGAAGAACATATCTTGGGTGATAATTATGTTATTGAAACATCTTGTAGCCCACTTAGGATGATTTTCAGGAGTGTATACTGTAGTTTAAGTGGAGATATCATATGCGGCGCCGTAATATAAGGCAGTCTCATGGCCTCTGAGTGTGGGGGCCCTTGGGCTAAAAGATTATAGAGGCTACTCTGATCTGGAAACAGAAAAAGAAATCATTGTAACATATTTCTGTAATTGAGCTACACGTGGGATTGCATATTGCATTAAGTGGGAGAAAATTGCCGCCTTAAAGGTGAAGCAAATCTGTGTGATCGAGTGCTCTGCTTAATTGATTAGCCAGCACCAAGGCATTGCCTGAATGAGGGAGGAGAGGAAGTATATTTTTGAACTGACAGATCCCTTCTTTTAAATCCCTTAGATCAAAAATTTATCTATAATTAGCAAAAGGCATCCATATGGTGACTTTTCCAGTCCCAGATGGGTAGCTGTCATTTTGCACATGATCTTTGCTTCTCTTTTGAAGAAGAAATGAGTAATCTTGGAAATATTAATCTGACTTCAACTATATTTATCTTTCTATCAACAAAGATGACACATTTTGATTTCTCTTTGGGTGTGCACACTATGTGCTGCAGTGCAGAGGATTCCAGTTGCCATAATTTCCAATGGAAAGAATAATGATCACAGGGAACTGTAAGTAAGTTATTATGGACTACTTGTGTATTTAAATAGAAAAGCTAAAATTTTCAAGAGTAATGATGCAAGGATATGCCAGACTTGGAACTCTGTTGCAGAGATGATAGAAGGTGGTCTGCACGTGCTGAAAATTGGCTCCCCTTTTCAGTGATGTGTTACCTGGCACAGTAGCAGCTGTACACCTGCTCCTGCCTGGCAGGTGACTGCTAGGAATAGTTATGCCAGAACAAACAAAAAAGTAAAAGTAATTTACTGTGCCAGAAAAGAAGTATAGGTATCTGACTTATCTTCTTCTCTTAACTACTGCAGTACTAATCCAAAGCATGGATGTTCTGCCCTTTGAATACAGTTTATGTGGTGCCATAACTTGTGTGTTTACAGTTCCATTTTATTTTTTGGGTAGTGGAGATTGGAAAGTAATTGTGTGTGTAAGGGGAAGGTATTTTGTAGCAGGTGCTATCTCTGTGTATGACTTTCCTATGTCACTTTACAAAAAATAATCTTGGTTGCTTGTGCTCAAATACCCATGTAGAGAGGCCAGCAATCTCTCTAAGTTTAGTGCAAAGCCTTGACATTCCTCTTAGTAAGCATTCTCCTTAAAATGCAGTCTTATTTTGGAGGGGAATAAATGTTACAGTACAGATTTTTGTTACCACAGGCAGTGTCAGAAGCAAGAGGCCAGATCCAATCAAATGAAGTAAATGGAATTACCCCGAATTTACTCCTGTATAAGTGAGAGCTTGTTTCAAGCCCCAAGCTACATGAAAATGATTGCTGTTCTCTTTGTCCATATGAAAGCTGACATAAATACAACCTAGAGTGAACTTATTTAGCAAATGATAGGGTACATTTTTTCATCATGATAGAAAGGCCTCAAGAATTCAAGTCTCAGAAGCATGAAAGTATAAGGATGCCTGAGTTTTGTTAAGATCAATAGGAATTAAATACTTAAGTGACTCAGGCCTAGGTCTCTGAAAACATTCAAGCATCTTTTAGTGACTCAGTAATCATAGTTCTTTCTTTTCAGTGATGTCCTTGTGATAAAATTTGATTTCATTTTTTTAACAAATACCTGTGAAGCACAGGTGATGAGAATGAATGTCAGAAGCTTATTTTTTTAGATTAATGTATTTTACAAGCAATTAATATTTTAGTATTGCTAGCCTAATACTAGGTGAAATTTTAGTGTAATTATATACTTCACAAGTATCTGTTGGTAAACTTTGCAAGTATCTGTAGGGGTGAAAGACCTAAAAACTAACTTCATTACCAGGGTGTGGGACAACTGCGGTTGCTGAGGAGAAACCCCACAGACACTCAGGTGCAATCAGAGAACAATGGTCTTGTGTTCAGCTGTGTTATGACTTCAAAAGCATTCAGTACTTCATAGCTTGGAGTTTTTGATTTTTTTTGCCCCCAAGTGTAGCAGATGTTAGAAGAGAGTTTTTGTTTTTCTATCAAGACTTTTCTATCACCTGTTCTATGATTTCAGCCTACTACTTCAAGTTGCTTTTCTGTTTTGCTTTAGATATTCTTTTACCATTGCTGTACATAAAGATTAAGAGAATGCCTCTAGAAACAAGCCCACATGGGTTAGATCAATAAGAAACCAGTAGGAAAACAACATTGTTTTGGTCTGTGTGTTCCAAAACAGGATGAAGAAATGTGTGCATCCAATGATGAAGTAGCTTGCTATCAAACAAGTGATATGTGGTTTATTTTTCTCTGTCTCTTTCAGGCTGTGATGATAGATAGCAAGAAGAAACTGGAGGTTTTACAAATACTAGATTAAAAAATCTAGCACTTAATATCTGGTAATTTTGAGCTGGGCCTCTAAATTCTTGACTATGTATGTAAATTTATTGAACTTGTGTGTATACATACTTGAAGAATGTGCCAAAGATTTAAATATTGTGGCAGAACCCAGCTCCAGTGGGTATAGACATATTTACTGTGTACCTCTCATTCCAATAAATCCTCCACAAATAAATTAAGCCACAACTAAACTGTAACTAAGGCCGAATGATTTGTGGCCCCAGCTGTGTTCAGATCTTCACTTCTCAAGACATTGTGGAAAATGTAACTTCAAATGAAACAGCAAAAATTATTACTCAGATCGAATGGGGGATAACCAATGAAAATATTTGAATTGAATGGTTTTCAAAAAGAACTGGGGAAGGTTTCTGCCCCCCACACTTGTACCTTAAAACATGCAGTGTAAGGCTCAGCAGGTTAAGACTTGACATCTACCAAATTTTCAGGTTTGGCTTTTGAATTTGAGGGTTGTTTTAGGTTCTCTCAACTGACTTTTCTTCTGTTAGAGCCTAACAAGTACCAGTGGGGAAAAAGGGTACAGATATTTTTCCATTTACAGTTTCTGCAGGAGATTTGTTACCACATTAGATTGGCACAATTCTTACAGAAAAATACCCAAGGTAACAAAGTACACTTAATCATACACAGCACCCTATAAAACAATACTTTTTACTTGTTGAACAACAGCAGACACCATGTCCAAGTCTTTCTATCGTCCAAATGGTTCAAGACGAGGAAATTCTGCTGCTGTATTTTAGAGCTTCTCCTAATAAGTGATTGATGCTTAATAAGGCCTATATTTGCACCCCTATGGGTTGTGTTTTTTCCTCAGTTTTCCTAGGTGCAGTCAAGAATCAAAATTCACATGAAAAAAAAAGTTAATGAGTCCCTAAAATTTACTTATTGCTGTCTAATTGTGTTTTACTTGACTTCTCTTAGAATTAATTACAGCTCAGGGAGCAAAAGGCTGAATTCATAAGGTTGAGTGTGATTGTCAACTTATAAAGAGTTTTTGGGTGACCAAAATATCACATAGCTCTAGCTGGTAAAAAACTTCATCTTGTGCCATCTTTAACGTTTGATGCCCTTCAGTCAGATGTAGACTAAACTATATTACTGTCATATATACTTCAAAAACCCCACAAAAGGTCCCAGTCAATCAGGCCAGGGGAAACAGGAATCGTTTTTTGAAAGGGAAAGTTTGTGAATAAAGGACTTAAAGGTGTTCAGTGGGTGAAGCTCTATTCAGGTGTGGTTTTAACTCTCTAGGACAGAGTTATAAACTTTTTGCAGTATAAGCACCAAAGTAAAGGGAATGATCCTATCAACATTTGTGCAGATATGGCACCCTCCAGAGAGATTTAGAAATCTGATTCCTTTTCTGTTCTTGCTCTGATCTTTAATTGCATGCTGTTTGTCAGAATCTGGGACAAACTTAGAGCTGAAGGCTCAAGAGGACACTTGTATTTTTTGTTATCATTAATAGGAGGATGCAGGGATATTTTTATGTACAGCAAAATCTAGAATGCCTTCTCAAAGCTTTGAATTCTGATTCTTTCCAAATGCAAACTTTAATCTGCTGTAGACAGTATGTAGATTTCCAAAGCCTTTAGCAAGTCTAAAGGTTCTGTTTCTAATACAGATGTATAGAAAACAGGGATTAATTTGTGCAAAGAGGAATCATTTAGAATGCAACAGCAGGGAACTACAGGAAGTATTGCCCCTGTGTTATTGCACATGCTGCTTCCTCAAGGCTTCAGTCAAATTAGAAACTGTGTGAATGAGAATAGCTTCACAGAAATCCAAAAGGAAAGGTACAATCAATGTCAGTCAGTAACAAATCAATTATACAAAGACTAATGTTCAATTATTTTATTGTGTCTAATTTGTTTCCCACACATTTGTCATCCATTTGCATTCTTAGGCTTCATTGCTGTTGGATTTATTACTGGACTAAGGTGCATCCAGATATTTTTCTGTACTTCAGGATCACTTAAACACAATGAACAAAATACTTACAGACAGTTTTTAATAGCACTGGAGTGACATTTCATTCTGGGCTTTGGCCATACTCTTATTAGTCAGATCTATGTGCCCTTATGTGGGTTCTGAGGGGCTTATTTGGCAAAGGGAATGGGTAGTAGCCCAGTTAGATGCAAAACCTATTTGAGACTTGCCTGGTTTTTATAACACCAAAAGGCATATAAAATCCCTTCTGGAAATCCTCTGCTGAAATTTCTGTGCATCCATAAATAACTGTGGGAGGCTTCTCTACATCCTTTCTTACAACCTGTTCCTGATTGCTCTTTGGTGATGTTGTATCCCCTCTTCCCTGACAGAGGTGGGATGATCAGAAATTTCCACTGCACAGTCAAACAGTAGAAGTGACGCTGCTTCTGGGCACCAAGAGGAGTCTGATAATAAGGACACCCTGCTCTGCAGGAATCTCTCCATGTGGGAATTGTTCTATCCAAACTGCAATGTTATTCCATTTCTAGTGTCCATTTCTCAATTACTTGCAAACTGTTTGCTTTCCTAAGGGATGCATCATGTTTCAGTACTTCAGAATTATTCATGAAATTTACTGCTCTATGAAAACAATGAGTTATTTGCTCCTCACAAAACCAGGACTCCTGGGACTTAGGTGATTAGAGAGTTGCAAGGCTGCTTTATCAGCCATGTTATAGCCTGAGTTACTGCCTTCAGCTGTTCTTTATCTGCTACTTACAAATGCTTGTTTGCATCCATGTTTTCTGCTGCTTTTTAATCTCCTTTTTATCACTGTGTCACTAAAATCTGGTTATGCCACTCTCCTCTAGTTACACATTTCCTGCCTCTCTTGATTGGGTAGTTGTAATAATACCATTTCTGTGTTAATGGAAAGCAACTTTTTAAAATTCTTTTTCCATTCTCAGTCTCTGAAAACCAATTCTACTGCGTTTTTATTTATCTCTTGCTGCTACTATTTGAAATTACTGGGAGTAATTTCAAGATTTTTCTTCCTTTTTTTATTTTTCCAATTCTTTTTTAAATCAATGTAATCATCAGTCAGCTCCTGTGAATAGGAAGCTCTTTTATTTTATCGCTTTTCATTGAAATACTTTTTCAGTTTGTTTTGGAAGGTATTCTTCCTTGCCTTTGGATTTAGAAACAAAGGACACTAACATCTGTTATCAAATAATGCTTTATTGAAGATTTGAAACAGTTGTTGAAGTGCTAGAAAGCCTTTAAAATCTCTAAATCTCTTCTTGATCTACAATAATTGAAAATCCTACCTAACCATTTTTCAAAAACATTAAAAGCCGAGTTGCTGGATTTAATCACTGACTTAGACTGACAGGAGTTTGTGAAAGTCTTTCTGCTCAGTTGATTAGTTCATTCTCTAATAGGAATTATTGGGATGGTACCTACCTCTTGGGCATAGTGTGATGAAACTGTATTGAAAGGTGCAGGAATAGCCAGTGATCCCATCACGTCGATGTTAATCTGATACTGGTTCTCCTTATGTTCCTTTTCATGAAAAGCCCAAAGATACTCTATCATCCAAATTACATGTAAGTCTTTAACTGGCTGCTCTATCTGTTCCTAACACAGGTCTCTTGTGTCAGCTTTTTTTCTTTTAGCACGGAATCATTCTGTGTTTAGAAAGCAGAAGGAGAGTTTTTGCATTTCGATTTAATTTGACATGACATTTCAAGTACCCTCCAGGATACTTTTCCCTTGGTTTTTTAAAATACATAATCAGAATATAGCATTAATTCTTTACCTTAAATAATAAAATGATTAAGTTATTTACTTTATCATGAGGACTTTGTACTTCCTAGAACTGGAAGTTTCTCACAAAAAAGAAGCCCACAAGAGGCAGTGGCATTAGAAGTAATGCAGAACAACACAAAATGAATTCCCAGGTAAAAAAAAAATCTCCAACTAGGATGAGACTCTTAGGATGAACTATTATTTTATGTATGTAACTAGAAGAATCTGCTTGTTTAACTTGTTGTTTTGCAAGACACTTTGTTACTCCTTAAATTTGAAAACAGCTTGTGAATTTTCATGCAGTGTGTCTTTATACACCCATCCAAAGATACCTTGTGATGATTCAGGTGTTAATAATATCTGTGAGGTGCATCCAGTATGGTTGGGTGCATTGAATGTCTTGCTGCAGAGAAAGGCCAAAGCTCATATTAAAAGAGCAATCATGTATCAACTGGCTGAGATTCTTACTTGGAGCTGGTGTCCACTGAAAGCTAGAGGAAGATCTGCCTCCCACGAGGAGACTGGATGTGCTAAGTATTTCTTAAGAATGTGTAATTATATTTAAATATGGTAAATTTCTTACCCTTCTTAAATGATTCTTTGTTTATGAACCTGGCAGGCTTATATGGCAAAGGGTGGCAATGTAAGCTAAGACATGTGGTGTATGTGTTCAACATATTAAACTTCACAACTCATACTGTGGATCTTCATTGTGGTTACAAAATGTCTGACAAGTAGTGCTGAAGTATGATACCCAAAAAATCCATTATTTGTATCCTGGTGGTACTGAATCCTATTTTAATGAAGTTGCATCTATTGGAGGCCCCTCCCTGCAGTCCTGGTTCCAGGTTACCTTCACCCATATCTGGAGCCACCTGCTAATGAGTATTTCCTTGCCTCTTACTCCAAAATTAATAGTCTGTTGAAGTTCAGCCCTTCACACAGTTTCCAAAATGCTTGAGCTCCTCTGGGAATTGAGTTTGCAATAAAAATGTAAAATAAGTCTAGAAAATCCACTGAAAAACATATTGGAAGTAGTTCGACTGAATTTAAAGCTTGGTACTGTTGTAGCCTGGCTTAAGCTCTGCCATAGGAATAGCTGATACCGGTGGCAGGGAGGGGGAATCAGCCTCTGGCTCATGTTCTGCCTGTCCTGTTGCTTCTCTAATGCATACCAACATTTTATTGTCACAGATGCCACCAGAAAGGCTTTTCCCTTTCATTAAATACTTTCTGGGACAAAGCAGGTGAAATCACTGGTGAGTGGGAAATTTTAGCCTAAAGTAAAATAAAAGGTTACAAGTTCTGTTTTCCTTTCTTGACTGTGTTACATCAGAAATATGGCAACATTCATTTCATTAAACAGAAGGAAGGTGGGGATAGGAAGCAATCTGAAATAGGATGGACCTTATTTTAATCTGAGATGGTCCTGAGGAGAAATTGTTTTAGGTGTTAATTTGAAACTACAGGCTGACAAGGGGTTCTCAGTGAACCTTTGGAAACAGACACCAACACATTTTCAGTGAGAATCTGATACTTTGCAATCCCTTTGTATCTTTGGATGCTTTCTGGTTTAATTCTATGTTCTATCTCTCTCCAGATTTGTTACAGGGGTTTGTAATTTCAAATTTCCTTCATAGCTCTTGGTATCCACTGTTGCTGGTCAGTCTCAGAGTTGGTATTCTGCTGTTACCTTTAATAGCTCTATTTTCTCAGTTGTCTCCTGGTCTTTGAATAAACTACAGGCTCACAGATCTTGCTGAGTTTTTTGTTCTCTAGCTCTTTCTCTGCCTGCCTTTATACTAGACTGAAGCTTCCCTCCCTGAAAATGAGGTAGCTTGCAGAGGAAGAACAATTTTCTTCTTATCAGAAGGTTCCTCCTGATCCAGTCACGGTTTTAAGGAATGTGACCTTGTGCCATAGAGCAGCAGTTTTATGTATTGCACCTCTTCACGTGCATATTCTGAAGTGTCTGTAGCATTTCATAGATTTAATCTGGGGCTGTGCCAAGACTTCCCATACTTTTGTTTGTGCATTTGATATGTCTACTTTTAAACTTAGTTTTGAACCTCAGTGTCCCTGTTTTCTTCTATCAGCTCCAGTAATGTCATTGTGTTTGCTTTCGTTTTTAGCAGGAATTCTCTGTGGGATACTGCCCTGTGTGTGTCCTCTGTGCAGATGTAAATCTCAGGCATCATAGACCACTCTATGAAAAAAATGTAGCTTTTAGAAATGTTTCCTAATTTGACACAGGAAAAGCTAAAATCTAGTCAAATAATAAGGAATCAAGTTTGATTCAATCAACACATTTCAAAGCTTTTAAAAAAAACTAGCTGTGTCTAATCAGCCTATCATAGCTGATGTCTACCTCAGCCACAATTTCAGAAACTTTTTCTTCTCTTTCTTCAACAAAAATTACTTAGGAGCATAACTGTTCGGATAAAATGGTGCTTTTCTTTATCATCTTCAAGCCCTGTTTTCAAGGAGAGAGAGATTTTTTCCTCAGCACAGAATTTGGTTTCAATTATTTTGTGTCTTAAAAGAAGTTAAAATATTTCAGCCAGTATTTAAGACATTCTAAGCAACTGTAATTGCTTTCTAGTTTCTAGCATATGTTAGGGGCTGATGCACTCAAAATGCAGTTTTTTTTTTTTTTAAATTTCATTTTCTTTTCCTTAAGGGAATTAGTGGAGCTGAATTATTCTGAATATGTTTATCTCCCTTAATGATAGTGACTAGGCATAGCTGCAGTGTTAAGTAAGTGGTTAAGAACATTTCAAGAGCCTCTTTCAGGAAATATGTGAGAAGCAAGGAATTATATTTGGATTACATGCGAGTTCTTTAAAGCTTCACTTAATTCTACTCCTTGTCATTTCAAGTCTGAACAATGGGAGTAGCAGTGTAAGTCTTGATTGTAAATATAATTTGTATAGCTAGGATTTTCCTTTGTCTCTTTAATGGAGGTATTTGGTCTGAAATTCTTTGAGGTGGCTTAGAAACCATGACCAAACATAGCTGTGTAAGTGTCCATATTGTGCTGTTTTATAATGATCAAGTTCACCACATGGAACTAAGGATATTGCACTATTCAACTCTCCTTGTTTGTCACAGGCAGTGATGCTTCATTGCTGTGCTTTCTAACAAGCCTCTGATTTGTCACTATAAAAATTTATATCAACTGTAAAAGAGAATAATTAGTTAATTACTTCGTATTTACTAAGCATACACTGAGATACAGTTCAGTGCTACCTAGAACATGACAATGACTGTTTTATCTCCTGCTAGTGGGCAAAACAAACACCTGCAGAGATGGGCTTAATTTAGCACATACAGGGCATCAATATTTTTGCATTAAAGGCAGAGATTTTCCAGTCGGTCAGTCTTGATTGCTTTTGTCACAGAACACATGGAAAGAATACAGTTCTCCAGTGAACAGCTTTCAAAACAATTTTTATTCTGTCCCTTCAGACTGACTGCAAACTCTTTTAGATTAGTGACATCTACAGCTTTATAAATGCATCATGACTTGAAATGTCCACATTGTTAAGATTAGATTAACTGTCTGTTGAGGTCAGACTTGTGCAAAATTTTCTTTGATTTGACCTCATACCCTGAGAGCAAAATATTCTTAGTGGTTCTGAATGCTTCATAGCTTTGGCACCTCAGCTCTGCATGTCTCTGATCTTGGACCCTGGTACATAAACCAGAAGGCCAGTGTGTCACAGGTGATTTATGTGGCACTTCTGTTCATGTGTTACTGTGTGAGACTCTATCTGAAGAGCTGCTCTTTAGATTTGTCTTTGACAGTTCCTTTGGTGCAATATGCAGCACTGTTGTTAGACAGTACATGTGCAGTCTTGCTTGTACTTCATCTCTGAGCAGGATTGTCAGGCAGTGCTTGACAACTGACAAACCAGTTAAAGGTGACATCTGTGAGTCAGTGAGTCTAAATAATTATGCCCAGCCTCTAGCACGTGCCCACATTCTTTGAGATAACCCCTTTTGAAACAGCATCTCAACATCAGTAGGAAAATAGACAAGCTATGCCTTTTGTTCTTTCTGTTGCCTTTATCTTTCACTTACCTTCAGCAGTTTTTGATACTTACTAGTGATGTCTAGAAAGACTCTTGCAAAGCTTTATTTCTGTAATATTTTCCTGCCCTTTTTGCAAAATGAACTGCTGGGAAATAACTGTGGTGACACAGCTGAAGGTAAGTTTGCTGCACAATTAGGCCATGGGATTGGCATGGAGTCTGAGCAGATCCCCTCCTGTTGGCATCCTGGCAGTTGGGCTGTTCTCACCTGTGTCTGTGGATGGATTGCAACATTCTCTGTGCCAAACGTCCAAGGATTATTTTCCCCCTCAGGAAGCTGTGGGAGAATGTTCCTTCCAAATACAGAAGGACATTTAACAACTCCTGCCTTCCAATGACATCAAGCCCTAGAAGAATAAACTCAGGGATTGTAGGTAACCCGGGCAAAAATATTGTAGGGACACAGGTGACACCTAAAGCCTAGACACAGCCATAGCACAGCAGTTCTTTATATACAATAGTCTGCAATGATTTGGATTTTAAAAAATTGTAGACTAGTTCTTTGCTTCTAATTCTAGAAGGTTCTTCAAGCTTGGTTTCTTTATTGTTTTCTTTTTTTCCTTGACTTTTTTGTTTGTTTTTGCTCTTTCTTACTGCATCTTTCCTTTGAACCTTCTTTTCTTTTGTGTTATATTCAAACTGAGAGATGCTCCAGATGCTTCAAATAGCCTCTCCATGACTCTCTTGGCACATTAACCCCACCCCAGCAGGTTTGCCTGTGCATTCCACACAGGGAAAACTTGACATACTGATATCTCATGAAGCCGATGCCAATATGTCCAAGGTACCCCTTGGGCCAGAGCTATTTATGTTGCTTTCTTCACTGGGGCAACATTAGTTTTCACAGTCAGTAAATCTCAGCCGTCTGAGTACTGGAATCTAATTATCCTGTTCTATTCAACCAGCTGCTACAAAGAGCTGAAAAGGAGAATTCCCTTTGGTATGCAGGTTTTGCTGTGTTTGTTTTGCAGAAGGATTCATGTTTCGCATAAGTAACAAAGAAGCTCAAACACACAACCTTACTGTAAGTTAGCATGAAGTTTTTGACACAGTTGTGTGGCTAAGCCAGCAGTTGTTTAACTCAGGCTAAAAGGGTCACTGCTGATGGGCTTTGGCCTGAAACCCTATGAATGCTGCCCTGAAAAGTTAAGAATTTAGCCTCTTAGTTGTAGTGTGTGGTCTGGAGTGTGGCAAGTTGTGTACCTCACTGTCTCCTCCCTAGTGTAAGTCCATGTTGACATGTGGGGCACTATTAGCTCAACTACTGTGTTGTGTGAATTTATCAACCACTATGACTAATTTACTGTGAAGCTGTAAGTTGATCGCATGTCACTGTTAAATATCTGGGTTAGTGAAGAAAATAAATTCCAGTTCTGTACAGTGATGCTGAAGGCAGTTTTCTCTCATGCTGGAAGTGTCCCAGTGTAGGG
>NW_008238321.1:3802381-3814823 GCF_000691975.1 Corvus brachyrhynchos
TCCCAGTGTAGGTAAATAATTTGTTTTCTGGGAAAAAACCAAATCCTAAGCCAGGAGGTTTGGGATGGTATTACACAGCTGTAGAAGGAAATCTGCCTACTGTGTATGAACAGCCCTCATTACATAGACCTGCCAGGTACAAAAATAATTTTGAGAATCAGGAGCATGTCTATTCTGTCTGTATTCTTATGTCATCTTCTTTACTTTTACAAAAAGAAACAAACAAAAAAAGCCACGGCTGGTCACTGGTGGAGCTCTGTCTACTGAGCGGTGCAATCATTAATTTTCTTCCAGCTACTGGGAAGACTGCTTAAAAAGTGCTTTGCACGGTCTCAGGTGGGAAATGAGGAATCAGGAGGTGGATGGAAATCAGTTCTTTGGCACAGCTGTGCTTACTCAGAGTTTTAGATATAGAGGGCTCAGTGCATTTCATTTATATCTATTTGTGCTACAGAAGGTGATCTGAAACCTGTGGTTGGAAATCTGCTGTGAATTAGAATTCCCAGCATCAGCTTTCTCCCAAAAATTAAATGAATCTATAATAAGTTAATTTTCTTGGGAATAAAAATGTCAAATGTTGGCATTTCTAATTAACAAGGCATGTCAGTTTTTAAAAATTTAATGTGTCCCATGCCTCTACCAAATAGTCTCTTACAGATGTAATACTGTTCACTTGACACCTCATAAATAATAATTTTCACATGAAGACTTCCATATAGAAGACATTTTGGATTATCCGAATGAACTAATGTGTAAGAATTTCATGCATTGCAGAGAAATGGGTGAAATTAATCAGAGTACTGAAAGTCATCAACAAGAACAATGTAACTTTGGTTGTAACTCAGTGTTGATGTTGTTAGGCAATAACCTCCCTTCTGTTAATATTTTATGGAACTGGGTCAGCAAACAAAGACTATTCTCCTTTATAGGAGCTCCCTATGTGAAAGCAATTTGCTGATTCGCTTTAGGGTAGAGAGAAGAAAGTAAGGTTCCATAGCAATAGAGTGACTTTCTCAGAGTTTTTATGTGCATGCAAGTTTAAAAAAAGAAACACAAGCAACCCCAAAGAACTCCATCAGGTGCATTCAAAAATCCTGTTTCCGAGAGGTGATAAGGCATCTTATTTTGCCAGAAGTTACATGCTACGAAGGTTCAATGCATTTCCAAAGTTGAAAACATAAACTATTGTACAGCCAGATGAACCTGGAGCAATTAAAAAAAAAAAACCAACCCAAATTAAAATGCCAAGCCAAGCAAACAACCAGAACCCAAACCCACTTGTTTTCCTTAGAGAAATAGGACTCTGCTATAAGGAAGGCTTCTGCCTAATCACTGTTGCAGGCCCTCGAGGAGAACAGGAGTGTTGCAATCTGGATGAAAATCACACCTCAATTGTTTGGATGGTCTCAGTCTACTCCTGGTCAGAGTGAGAGAAAAGAATTCCCCGGGTTGAGTGTGCTCTGACAGACTCACCTCTCCAGCAGTTCAGTGAAGAGCACATTTGCTTGAGAGCAAAAAGGATGTGGAGCTGGGATTGTCCCTGTGTTATTAAGGTGCTCTGCATTCCCCAAGCAGTGATACAATTGCATTTCCTGTCGTTTTTTCCCTCACTGAGGGAGGACTGGCCTCACAGATAACATGTTGGTTGTGGGCTTGCGTGGGGGAGGGGTGGGGCAGTGGTGGTTGATGTAGCTGTGTGTTGGTTTGTTTTTACACCCTGATGTCCTGCTACTGTATTTTCTCCATTTTAAGGAGACTGGCTAAACTCAATCTCAAATTTCTGAGTCAGGGGTGCTCTGAGTTTCCTGGGGGATGTTTCACTTGCTCAGACTCCACGCTGTAAGCATCAAGTATACTGCACTTTTTTGTCTGTAACTACTTCCCTTATGCACGTGCGTATCTAGTTCTGTTCCAGATATGGTTTGGTTTGTTTTAAATTAGGTTTAGCAGTAAGTAACCTCTGATCTCAGGAAACTGGCTGCTGGCTTAAGGCCATATTGCAATGAATACACCAGCTAATTTTTCACAAATTTTCCTTATTCTCGGGACCAAAGCTTGAGGTACCAGGCATTCTTCTGTTTACTTGGCATATGTGATGTGGGTACATTTTTATTGCCCACATTCCACCTCTTCATTAGTCTCATTCTCTGTTTTCAACTCATTTAAAATGTCAGGATCTGCCACTTCTCTGCCAGTTTCATGATGGCCTACACTGGCAACACCCTGAATTGTGCTACAGTCATTTCTGCAGGTGGAGAGGGCAATGTCTCTTGAGGTTTCTTTTGGATGATGTCAGTTTTGGTATTTGAATGCTGTGTACTGAAACTTTATTTTCTAGCAGCCTTAATCTACAAATCTGATTATTTGGGAAGGAAAGAGAAACCTGTTGCTGAAAGGGACTTACTTTTATAATTGAGCTCACTCAGTAAATGTGCCGTTTTGTTAATTATCTTTTATAGAATATACAGTTGTTTTGTCTGTTCCTATTTCCTGGTGGTATACAAAATAAGAAGGCTCAGTTTGAGGTGTAGCCTTGAGGAACAAGCCAAACTGTTTTTTGCATGGACCTTCTCCAAAACTTCTCCAGAACGTCTAGTGACCTGCCATGTTCAGGAAGGATAAGTCAATACATCTAGATTAGAAACTTTCTCAGCTTGGCATATGATATTTGCCATCTCTGTTTCCAAGCAGGCTATATATATATTTTTTTTTTTTTTAATGTATCATGATTGGAAAGTATTTTTATTGAATTTACTAAAAATACTTTAAACTTAACTATCAGACCTTTCATTTCACTGCCTCTTATGTAGCCCTACACAACAGCACCAAGAATTGTACCTTCCTAGTAATAAGAACCCACTTTGTACTGCAGTGAAACTACTCCAGATGTGCAGTAGTGGTAATTGAAGCACATTACAGCCACACACGAATTCTCAGACTTTGGGAATCAGGGTTTTTCCTGATGAAACCCATTGCTGTTGAGGCGTTTCAGCACAAGGAGAGCAGCAAAGTCTCCTGTTATTTGCTGAATCTTGATGTTAATGAATTGTGTGCTCTTATAAAGTAAGATAATCAGGTTTGCAGTTAGGTTTATTTAGCTCTCAGCCAAAATAAAATTTTATCCTGGTCTTGTGTGGCAGGTTTTGAGATCAGCTGTGGAACCTTGCTACCAACACTGCATGCTGAGATCCTTCTTTCATGCAAATTTTGACTTTTTCTGTGAGCAAGTGATAAGCTTTATCAAACATGGTAACCTAGCAAATGAGAGGCCTCTGTATTCACTTGAAGGAGTGTCTCCTTTTGTATGCCTCCTAGTGACCTTAATTTCAATGTGATTAAATTTTGATCTGTTAATGATTTCACTCTGATGGGTGATAGAGAAATGAGGAACAAGCAGGAAAAACTGGTACACTGTTGTTTGGAAATGAGCTCATATAAAAGTATGTGAAATAGACAATTCAGCTGAATTTCAAAATCTTTCTCTTACAGTTAAATTGTTTTATTCTCATTATTATTTTGTTATAAATATGTCTGGATTTCTGATTAGGAAACAGATTCTCAAACCCAACTTGTCTGAAGTATATAGCAAAAATAACTAAAGAAACCCCAGAGAACTTGAGCAACATAATGTTTCCTCTGATGCTTATTGCACATTAAGTATTTAGAGAGCACTATTACTACTTTATAAAGAACCAGTATTGGCAGAGATGTCAAAATCTCAAACTTCTTATTGCCCTTTTATTCTCAGGTGTGTTCTCTAATAAAATAAAAGTTCTAATGAAAAGGGAAACACTTATATACCTGGAAAATGTGAACTGTGGACATGTATGTGACAATGCCTGCAAAAAAAACCCCAAACCAACCACCCCCCAGGAGAAAGAAACCTCACCAAACAAACTGAAAACCCCCAAAGATGTAATGAGCCTTCTTCATGGGTCTACATTTAAACTCGTACCAGACAGTCTTACTGGGTTTTGGCATTACAGTCTGAGTGCAGCTCTTGTATATCCATCTTCACATACTTGCTGAGGAATAAATCCACCTGAAAAAGAGGCTTGGGTAAAAATTCCTTTTTCATGAGCAGGGTGCCAAAATAGGGTGTCAGATTTAATAACTGCTTTGTTTTAAAAGCTATAATTAAATGTAGATACAGCATCATGGTGACTTTGATACAGAAAATACTAAAGATTCTTTTTATTGTGGTGCTGTTCTTTGCATACTGTTTGACCCTTTGATGTTAGGTATGCACAAGGAGAGACCTAATGTAGCAATATTGGATGTTTTTTCTTTGTGTTTGTAAATATTTGTATTTGTATTTCTATACCTGACACTGTTATCTGTGACAAGCCACAAGGCTTCCTTTACATGGTGGAATGAACAGGCTCCTGGATCACTGGACCATCCCCAGTGTCACAGTGAATGTGGCGGAATCCATCAGGGGGAAAAAGGGCACGAGCAGCTACAGGTGGTGTTTTACCTGAAGTTTTGAACTAGCATTAACAGAATGATCATGAGCTCAGAGCGGTTGCTCTTTGACAGATGTCATTTCTGATTTCTAATTACATACTGCCATCAGTTATGGCTATTTGTAGAATTGCAGAGCAGTATAGGCTGCAAAGGGCTTGGCAGGTAATTCCAACTCTCTGCTTAAAGTAGGATCTCTCATATTCAGCCTATAAACACCTTCTGTGCCTCTGCATAGCACAGGCAGAGTTTGGTACTCATTTAAACCTAAAGAAAACACTCGGCCTTGATGCAAACTTGTAGCTTCCCATAAAGTAAGTACTTTTGTGTCTGGTCTAAAATTGTGTGGGATAAATGTTCAGGCATTCATGTGAATATTTCTAGAGTTGCTCTGTATATTACTAGAGTTACTTTTACCTCCAAGTTTGTATGAAAATAATCTTTTCAATTTAGGTGTAAAGGCAACTCTAGCAATATATATAACACACAAATCCCTGAAGTTCATCCAACATGGACCAGAAGTATCAGCATAATCTCACTGCTCTTAATCAGATTTCAAATATGAAAACACAGTGAGGCAGAATATAGAATCTTCCTGCATAGTAGAATACATTGTGAAACGAAACTGAAGAGGTTACTATGAGTGTAGATCAGTTCCTGTACCTATTCCAACAGAAATCATAGCTTAGCATTTGTATTTCCCATCTGTTTTTGAGCCAACTCCTTTAGCTAGTCAGGAGCCCATGATCTGGCAAGCATGATGTCGTTTATATATTTTGTCCTCCACATGAAGCTGTGAGCTAAAATCAGATGTAACTTCAGTGAAATTTGCATGTACTTTAGCAGGCACCCCAGTTCAAAGAAAAATGGGTTTGTACAGACCTTTGCAGCATCTTTGGCAGTTACATGTTGTAATGAGTATTTTATATGTAAAAGGGTCCTCAACTGTGTAGATTTGAAAGCACCAAAGAAGTGTAACACTAACAGCAACCACAGGTGGTTTTGTTCAGACAATTCAGTATGTTTCAAGTGCATCATACCCTGGATGCTTTTTCCAGTCATAACATGCACTAAAAATGTCGCAAATCTGCAGCACAGCAGCTTGTGGTGTAGCTATGACTAAACACAGGTGAGCCCAACAGGGTAGCATTTCCTCTGTTTCCCAATATGTCTCAGAGATGCACTGAGTGAAATGAGAAAGCTGTCAGCAGAAGGGAAGGGGATAACATAAACTGGAAAAGGCCAGTCAGTACAGAGAAGGAAGTGCAGTGGATGTCCAGCCGAGCTGGTCTGGCTGGGCTGTGCTGTGCGGCTGCCAGCTCTGAGGTGGTGTCATGTCTTGCTCTTGGCAGCAACTTCGCTTCAGAAAGTTATTTTCACTTTGAATCATTTCAACCCTGTGACAAACTGCAGCGTGGGGGACAAGTACAGTGGCTTGGGCAAAAGATGTCAGAGGGACATGGCCATTTCTGAGAGTGGTTTTGCCACTGATGAGCATCTGCTATGTCAGCACATCCTGCAAGAATGGCGATGCAAGCACTGAGTTCTTTGCAGCAGCTTAAACAATACTTAATCTCTGTATAGACAACCTTACTCATTATTAAAGTGGTCTCAATTTGGTTTGATCTAAATTACAGTCAAGGTGAATTAAGACACATGAAATGAGTTACTTAAATTCTGAATTAAACCAACTACATCATTTTATGCAATTTAATCAATGTCCTTCATATTCAGACACTTAAAGTAGTTAGCTTTTCTACGATCTTCAAGTGCTGTGGAAATTTCAGTCTGAAAACTCTCGTGGGGTGCAGTACAAAGTACATTTGGGGAGTACAAAGGTAATCTTTCTAAAATCACATTGGCTAAATTTAAATAGTTCATATATTGTCTTTATAGACAAATGTCATATTGAACAAGGCTGAATGAATGTGCTGTGAGCTGACAGAAAGTGTTTTTATGCACCCAGAGAAAATGACCAGTAGAAGTTTTTGTGTCCACACCAAGAGAAAAGCTTGCTGATGAATTTTATCATAGTTTAGAGTGAATAGAATTCTGTTACCAAGGCTGAATATATTTTGGCAAAGCTTCAGGGCAAGGCTAAGAGATCAAGATAATGAAGTAAAAAATTAAAAATGTTTTGATTCTTTCATTGGAACTAAACTGAATTTACACTTTGGTTTTAGATTTAAAAGAAAGGTCTGTCATTTAGTTATGTCCTCAAGAAAAGTAGAGAACTCTGTTTTCAGAAGTGTGAGGATTTCTATAATAAAAAATTATTTCAAATGTATGCTATTATACAGTTTCCCTTTGATATAGGGCTTTGATTTAACCAGATAGGTTTTCTGATTTTTTTATAACGTAGCAAGTTCTAAATTACTTCCAATATTGCCTGCCTGACCCTTGCCTCCTTCCCTCACCTATTATACATGGTAATCAGAAACTGATTGCCTCTGCATTGTCATAATTTCTTCTTTCTTTCCCCTTCTTCCCCGAATGTATTCAAGCAGTTGTAGGGCATGTACTTAACAAGGTGAAGGGAAAAAAAAGGAATTAAGTCTGTGATGCAAGGTTCCAGGGGGACTCTTCAGGAATTCGCCCATGCACGAAACTGATTTTTCTCCTCATGTTCTTCTTGCTTGAGAGAACCTTGCTAAGGTCAGAACAATGTCATTATGATGTCTGTCTTACTAGAAAACACCAAGGGAAGATAATTTAAGTGAGAACAAGGTAAATTATGGTAAAAACAACTTGAATGCTTTGACAAGTGTTATTTTAAAGGATTCAAACCCAAGTTATTACTTAATTCTTCTACTATGGCACCTTGTTCCATGCTGGAGCGTTGGAGTAGGGCAAGTGTGGGTAGTCAGTTACTACTGAAATCACTTGCAGTGTACAGAAATCTCACTTAGATTGAATTATAAACTGGAAATGCATATTTTTGAGTATCACTCCCAAAGTGTCCTCACAATGTTCCTGTGAGTAATGAAATGTGTGGAGACATTGGGGGTTTTTTAAGCAAGAATTTGCTCAAACCGGTGACTAATAACTGAACCTTTGTAGACTCTCTCTGTTATCACAGAAGTCCTACTTAGCTTTATTTTGTGAAAACGTTTTCAGTTTCCCAAGCAAGAAATTCCTTTTGAGAAAGTATTTTCCCAAGCCCTTTGTTTTGAGAGGTTATCTGAACTGTAAGCTTCACATGGAAACCTTTTGGAGGATTTTACACCTGCAGAATGTTTACATCACTGTTTTGCAGGCTAGAGTTCATACCAGTTCTTCACAGTAGAGTTCAGTCATTACATGATTCAGAACAGAACGGAGAATTCTTCAGTGCTTACATGTTTGTTCTCAGAAGGAATTCATAAATTAAACAGCAAACCCACTATGTTCTGTGTAATCTTTTTCTCTTTTTCGCTAGTTTCACCCATCTCATGTTGGAAATAAATTCAAAACTATCTGGAGCTCTCCATATTGTAGCTCATCTAAACATCATTATACAGTCTTAAGGGGCCCACACTGTGCAGCTGCCTGGCTGGTTTATAAAAGCCACTAGATCTCCTGCAAGGACATCTCCTATCATAAGGTATTACCTGCTAACTGCTCAGTCAGGGTTTTTTTGGTTCTGGTTTCCTTACCTTAGCAAACGCTGTACAGTGAAGGCATTAAGCCACTGGTTTGTGTAGCTTTTTTCAGCTGCATCAGTAAGTGGAAGTCAACAAAAGAGAAATTAAACTATAAAGAAGAGATATGAGGTTTTTTTCCTAGACAATAGAAAGCATTGGTAAGAGTGATTCATTTCTCAAGTCTTTGCACAGTTCTGATTCCCAATAGTTAAGATTTCCCACTGTGCCTGTTACCTCCAAGTAATGATGTTCATATGCTATGTTGTTCCTAACAGTGACATTTTCTTTTGACATCGGCAGTGTTCCCAAATACCCAGTGACTAAGATATCCAAGCATGATAGTTGTGTTTTAGGGACATAAACACCAAACTCCAAGGAGGACATTGCAATTACAGCTCTCTTACACCAGGCAAATCTCACTTCCTCTAACTTGGCAGTGGCTGATTTAGGACTGAAATCTAACTCCCACCTCTTTCTTTTACACTTCCAGCAAATACTCTCTGTCCCTAATACTGAGGCGTTTTTTGTACATCAGCAAGTTTGGTTTTTAATCAAATATGGACATAGCTGACTCGAATGGCCTCAAAACATTGTAAAGTGTTTATGACTTTTTGATAATTATATCAAAATACTTCAGTGTGCTGATCATTTTTCTCTTGGGAACCATTTTCTTCTTAGAGTAATGAAGCCCAGGACTTGTTTCTCTCATTTCTCTTTATATCATCCTAACAGCTGAGAGAAAAGGAAGCTGTCACTAGGTGATAGACTTCTGCCAGACTTGACTGCCAGTTGAGTCTGTGATGTACTTCTATGCATATTTTTTCGTTGTGTTTTTACCTAACATTTCACAAGCATTGTGTTGATGCAGTAAACTTCAGTGTCTCTGTTGAATCTGCAGTTACAATGCCAGATTACATCTGCGATCTTCGAGGCAGTACAAATTAAACAAGCACATTCCTCACTACAGTCCAGTGTATTGGAATATTTGCAAGTGTCCTCAGAGCTGTCCAAGGATCATTCATTCCAGTGACAACCTGACTGACTTGCACCCCTCCATCCCCTCCAGATTTCATGAAATAATTCACTAGAGAAGAGCATGGACACTCACCACAGCCCTTTGGTATTTTTCGTCCTTTCAAATGATCACTGAAGTGAGTCTAAAAATGATTTTAACGCAGCAGCCCTAGCATAAACCAGCAAATTTCTGTTTCTGCCATATGGTAATGAAAACTTGTTTGGCCAACCAGCTGCAGATCACCCAAGCCTATCAGATATTGATGGAGACATTCACAGAAAATATGGGTTAAGCATGTTATTCTGAGAAATTTAAGTGAAAATGCAGCAGAGGATTGGGAAAGGCATCCCCATTAAATATTTGGAATCTACGAAATGATATGCTGAATATCAGAGAATTTTCCTGAATCAGAACTTAAAATGTCTTTTTGAATGGTTTTATAATAATAATGAGAGTCTCTGATGGCATATAGAGAGACATCTATAGTTAGATAATTGTTTTAAAGCCATAGTCTATCACTCCTACAATTTTCTCATTGATACATTCTCCTTTCCAAATTGAGGAGGAGAATTAGTGGATAATTTCTAAAACTATAACATAAAACTATAAAAATACTATTTATTATCATGTTTTTATTGTATGTAATAATATTTTAATTCATTCTGATCTAGTATTTTCAAAATTCAGTTTATGGATGATCCACAGCAGCCTGATTTCATTTTAACATCTAAATATCTTGTGTTAAATGATTTCACTTAAACTTTTGAGCAACTTTGTGGTAGCTTTCTTGAGTATTAATGCAGTGTTTGCGCCTAGGATGCATGAGACATTTTGTGTTTCTCCTTTGAAATAGTTTGTGAACCAAGTTCTGTCTGTATGTGATCTGTAGTGTTGGAAAAGATTTTAGAAATTAGTTTCCATTTCGTTGTGTGGAAGTAGAGGGAAGGTGACATCTGGACAGCCATTCCACCTGCACCTTGAAAACTCATCAAATTATTCTGCTATCTGTGAAATTTAGCCTTGTCCCTTTAACTCCTGTTTACTGACCTTGGAAGGTAATGATCACAGAGCTAACATACTCTGATTTACTTGAGCAACAAAGACAGGAGTGTTGTGGAATCTCTCTGCCTTTGACAACACAGGAAAGAAAGGGGTGACTATAGCTGTAATTATGTTTCCTTTTCCTCACCCTTGTTATGGATTATCTTAATATGCAAAGTAAAAATCCAATGCTATTTGTTTGCAAAGTTGCTTTGAATGCAAGGGAAGTGCTGCCTGAAAGTCCTCATGTTGTAACAAACTTCCTGGACTAGTTTATTTGGGTACAATTTGATGTTAAATTGCTATGGACAGCAGCATAAATTATTAAATAAGATTCCTGGAGATATGTGATAAATTCCTATTACTACAGGCTTTCTCCTATAATCAACATTTTTTTTTTATTTCATGTTGTTTAAGTTTTTATTAGATGTTTGGAGATTAGAAGAATGGTGATATCTGCAGAACTGTTAAGACTATTAAAGAGCTTTCAGTATTAATAGCTACGATGGGGTTATGTATGATTATGGAAGCCTACACAAAATACATTGGTGGGAGCTGTGGGGCTGCGACTTCATAAGTGGCAGATAAGAGATAAACATTCTAAGTAGAAAAGGATATTAACAATAAATTGAATTATTATAAAGGGAGAGGGGGGATTTGCTACATCTGAAGTATACTTGAAAGCATTCAGAAATCGTACTCTAATATAGGTATTTAAATTCAAACAATTTAATGTTGCTGATGGTTCGTGAGAATCCTATGGGAAGTTCCAGTGAACACCAACAAAAATCAGAAGAAATGAACAGACCTGCCAAGCCCAGATATTTAAAATGAAATATTTGTTCATATCTGAAAATCTTCAGAAAATAAGAAAAGCTTTTACAATAGGGATGTACTTGTACAGAAGGTTATAAAATACTCATAGGGTGCTCCTGTCAAATTAGCAGGACAGGGGGAGGAATGTGGTGCTCTGTTACATCCTATTGGTCTCTCAGACAGCTTGAAGTCAAAAGGAAGAGAAGCTGGTGAGTTTAATTACTAAAAGCATGGTGCGAGGGAAGCACAAGGAAAAAGAATGGTAATGAATTTTAACCACTTTAATATATAATAAAAATTAAGAACATATAATGCATACACTATGTAAAATGGAAGTAATTTTTTTATCTGAACTATTTTTGTTACTTTCTGGGGTCAAAATAGAGCTTGGAAAACAACAAATATTCAGTTAAACCTTAATCAAGAAAACATATTTTCATATGAAAATAGTTTCCATGTGCAGCTCAGATGTAGAGGAAAGCCTGTATTCTAGTACTGTCAGACATTTGAAATAATTTGAGTAACCTTTCCTTAGGTATATTTCGTCAGAAAAATTTCTATTCGGTGCTCTGAAAACACCACTGGTTACAAAATTCCCTGAAGAAGCTGAGCTGAAGTACAGCATAATGGCAGTGACTGGGAGCTTGTAGGCATTTCCAGTATTAACTTGAAAAGACTGTCAGTAAAGCAGTGGAGGGTCAAGTTCCCAAGAAGTGAGAATAGGGTTGATGAGTGGAAATCACCTATCCCGGGTAATATTCAGAGCTGGTATAAGAAACTTCTTAAATAGAAATTTATAGTGCCTGTAACCCCCTCATTCTCCTGCCACCAAAGAGCTTTCAATACCCTTGGAATATGCTATAGGCACAGCAATTGTAGCACGTTTACATATTTTAATACTATATTTTCATAGAAAAGTGCTTCAATAATAAGTAAATGTGATATTATGATAGGTTATTACAGTGAGTAATGTTTTTGTGACTACCCGAAGTGAGACAACAGTGTTAAAAAACCAACCAACCAAAAAAACTTTACCAAGTTTTAACAGTAAAACAGCTGAAACATTTAGTGTGAAAACAGCTTAAACAAAGAAACAAAAATTACTCCATATGTGTAATCCTGAGACATGACTTATCATAAAAAGAATCCAAACAAGTGGATGGAAATCTCGAGGGTTTGATTGGTTCCTAGGGTTCTGGGTTTCTATTATTTAATGACCTTCTGTTTTGTGGACTGTAGGCAAATTAAAAGTACTTTTCAGTTAACATGAACTGTTGAACTTTACAAAATGGATAAATTAGTCTAGTTTCTTGTTAAATGTTTAATTTAGGTGTAGTAATTTTAGGTTGTAGCTTTCAAGGTTTGTTAGCCATTGCACCAAAGAAATGTCTGTGAATGGTTTGCATAGTTACAGAAGGAATGGGACATTAGATCAACCTGTGACTCCTTTTGAGGGCACCTTTCAGGTTTTAGGCTCTACATC
>NW_008238321.1:3814841-3831476 GCF_000691975.1 Corvus brachyrhynchos
GTGGGCACTAAGAAATCATCAGTGCCAAGACTTTCTGTAAAGGAATAGAGGATGCTTGTGAAGCAGTAGGGAATATCTGCCATGTTCTCTGTGAGCAGGTCTGGACTGCCTTGGGAAAGGCTGGGACTTCCCTGTTAGCATTACCTCGTAAGGGAAGACAGATACAAAGGAAGCAGCAGGGTCACAAAATCTCCCAGGATTATCCTGACCTAGTGCAGTTTACTAATCACGCCTTACTTAGAATCTTGTTTAGAGATAGAAAGTAGGTCATTAGTAGAACTTCTTGAAAAATATTTTCTTTTCTTGTTCCCAAATCAGTTAAGACGCCTGTTCTGTGGTACCCAGCTAACCACAGTCACTGGATGGGCTCTTCTCTTTGCTTTGTAGGAGAAAATTCTGCCTTTTTCTCTCAGTGCTCTCAGGTCTGACATTACTTTGCCATGACATAAAATCTTCCATTATCTATGGGCAAATAAAGCAAATTCTCCAACTTCCATCAGAACATGTGCATGAATGCTGGCATATCTAATGCTTGACACATTTGTTATAAACAAAGTAGCAGATGTTACCTTACCCACGTATATTAGTTCATTAGAGGGCCTATTTATTTCATTTTAATTTTTAATGTTAACTCTTATGTGCATTTTCATTGCTAGCAGAAAAGCCAGCATGGCTTTAAAGTTAATGCTTTATGCTCCACGTTATTTTCCCTCGGATGTTGGGTTGGTTTTTTTTTCTTTCTTTTTTTCTTTTTTTTTTCTTTTTTTCTTTTTTTTTTTTTTTGTTTCTTTTTTTTCATAAGACAGCAGGTCTGCTTTTTCCTTAACTCAGAGCAAAATAGTGTCCTTAAATGCGATCTCCTTTTTGACCTGGTTCTGCTTAGAACATACAGTTATGAAATGTGTTTGTATGATATATATAAGGTGTGGAAAGAGGAGTAGAAGGAAGTTTGGAACAGGAAGTTGGACTAGATCCTCTCGAAGTCCCAGCCTGAATTGTCCTGTGGTCTATCTGAGGTGGCTGACAAATCCTGGTACCACAGGGAGACTGAGCTAATGATTCACTTCCGCATCAAAGTTTGACGTAAGTCATCCATGAGATGGATTCATTGGTCCTGGCCTGAAGGCACAGCTTTGATCCTGCAGCTCCTGTGCTGAGGTCGTCATCCCCTGAGCATCTCCAAATGACACCAGTCCCCCCCTGCAGCCACGGCAATCCTGGCACCCAACCGTGGGAGTTTCTGCACTCCCTTTGCCCGGAGCTTCTCTCTGACCCTAAGGCTGTTACTGAGGATTTCACTGTTAGTGGGTTGTGTGTCAGGACACCTCACCCAAAACTGTCTTACATCCAAGAAAAATTACTTGGGTTTTGGGCTAATAAATCCAGTGATTTCCACAATCTGTTGGAAGAAGTTGTACCTAGGAAATCGCTGTTTAAATAACATGCCTTGGAGGACAGTGAACATGCAGTGATAAGAACTTTGATTCAAGTTGATGAGATCTAGTTATGACCTCTAAATTATGAGGTATCAGCTGTATTTTATCTTTGAAATACCTCTGTGAATCATCCATGTAAACTGTTCTTGCTAGAAAAATCTATTAGGAAGAAAGTAGTAAAGAGTAAAAGATTTACCAGAAGTTATTTCTTCAGTGGGTTAAAAATAAACCAAACACTTTTATTTTTATAAATATTTTATTTTTAGTTTGTACAGTAAAACAGTCATTTTTCTCCATAAAGTAAAGAGTTATCAAATCACAAAATGGGTTCTGCTTCCTGAGCATGGCAAGTGAATATGATTTGGTTGCAGTGGTTGAAATCATAGCTTGTTTCCTGCCTCCCTCCTGTCTGTGGCTTGGGTGTGTAAGACCATGTACATTTCTGTTGGGTTTGTACTTTCTAATGATTCCCAAAAGTGATTCCAAAATTGAGATTATAGACATAGCTGTGAATATACCTGTCTATATGAGCAGGGTGCTCTTTTAACTGGAGTTAAGTGGAGTTAACTAGATAATGATCAGAACCTGTTTTCTTTGCTCAGCAGCAAGAAAACCAACCTGACACACAGAAGGAATTTTATTGTACTGCAGAGAGTTCAATTATTGTAGGAATCATTTGACTATGTCTGTGTTTATTTAAGAATGAAATCTTGATTAAAAGCAATCAGCAGAGAAACAAAACTGAAGAAAGCAGAGAATTACAAAGTAGAGAAAGGATATAAATCTCATAGCTCTTGCAACTGTAAATACACAAAATACAACTCTTGCAACTCATTGTGTAGACAGTGACTTCAGAGGCAGGTTTTCATCATATGCTGGGTACAACAGAGAAATTCCAGGGCTAGAGCTTTGTGAAATGCCAAACAAAGTTACCATGGAAATGAGTTTATACATCAGTTTAAGATAAAAAGATTTAATTATTTTAGGACTGTAGCTGATGATTCTGCTCAGGAGGTGACTTTCTACATCAGCATTGGGGACAGAAAAGTCCTTGGTATTTTTTTATTCACCTTTGATTGATTTAGACAGCTCTTAACCAAACTATTCTATAACATGACAATATTTTATCATAATCTAAACTGAAATTGAAATTCAGCCAAAAAATACTGCATGAAGAAACAAAGGAATATCTGTTACTTCTAACTTGAAACTGAAAACTGTTTTCTTTTATAGTTAGAGATGGAAGTCCTGTGAGATGCTTTGACTAAAATGGGTAATAAAAAACTGCAGTTCTAATCTGTAGCCAGAGAAATACAAAAACCGTAATTTTCAATCTATTCAGCTGTGTTTGTGACAAAAAAAATTAACTCCCTTTCATTCCTTTTGTAAAACTCAGAAGGAAAAACCTTCTTCTACGTACCTGTGAATAATAAAGACATCTAGCAAGTTTTAGGACCTATCAACAGTTTTTGTATGATAACTCTTTAACTGCTTATTACCAATCTTTTGCTAGGAACAGACTGTATCTTTTTTTCCTCATTGCCTAATTTTGAAAACAGGCCTACAATTTTACATACCATTTTGCATTAGAGTGTATAATTCATCCTATTAATGTTCTCTCTTCATTCTTTTAATTACAGTTTTAAATTTTTATCTATATTCTAATTTCCATGGAATTAGGCATGCTAATCCATCCTTTAATAATATGTTTACATTTTACTTCTTTCAGGATGGGAGTAAATTTAGGTGCACTTTAATTTATCTTTCAGTTCTGCATTTTCTGAAATCTGCATTGCAGATTGATCTTTTTGAATATATGCATAGATATGTACCTATATAGATATGTATCATAACACGCATGCTGAGCATCGATGAAACCTCAGTGTAGTTTTACAGCTCCTCAGGCATTATTTCTTTCAGAATTAATTATTGCTGCTGTCACTGCAGGGTAATAAAAAATACTAAATGGATGTCTTAAAAGCTATAAGTATTGTAACTACTCCTGGAAATACTGGAATGTATTCCCTTGCAGCAGGGAATTGAGTCTGGGATAGCTCCCTGTGCCAGTGCCACACTCACCTGCCCAGTTTTTGCCCATCCTGTGGGAATGTCTCTGGCCAGCTCCTGAGCCCTGTTTTCAGGCGTTTCTGCCCTGGGAGTGTTGCACCAAGTTAACAAAGGGTGATTATTAATAGCTGCATCTAGACAAACCTTCTGTCTTCCAGCAGTCTGAACTCTCCCCAGCATTAATCACTCTAATAGGAGTTATGAAACCATCTATTAAACATGTCCCTTACAGAAACAGACCACAGGAGCTGCTGTAGTGGGTCAGACCTGCTGTACATGTGTCCCCTGTGGCCATAGATGTCACCAAGTACAAGACACCTCTTGAGAGCCATTGGGTGTTCATCTCTCAGGATAATTCTGCTTTCAGTCCCGAGACTAATTATTTTGTATCTGGAAGTATCAGGGTTTGCATCCCTTTATTCTCTGTTTAGTTGGCATGCCTCGTTAGAAACAGAAACCATGCGTCAACTCCATGATTGTTTCAGCTAATGTGGGCTCCCAGGGGAGCTGTGCTGGTATGTTCTAGCTTTTTTCTCATTGATTGCTGCAGAAATACCAATATATAAGGTATTAAACCCCAATTCAGTAAAGTACTTATGCAAGTATCTTTTTTTTATATATATATGTAGTCACTCTCATTTCAGCCACATTGCTTGTAGGTATAATAATTTGCTGTACCGAAGCTAAAATGCTTTAAATCCCCTTTGATGATAAGGCTGCTGTTTAGGATGCAGAGATCCTCTGAGGAATGTTTCTGCAGTAGTTTCTGGCACTGTGCCCCCATCTCCCGTGCCATAGGTTAATGTGCCCATGCAAGCATTGACAGGGCAGGGTGTGTGTGCACATCTTGCCTTTCCCTGGTGACAGGTTGGCATCTCCTCTTAAGCTGTGCTTGTGAGTGACCTCTGTGGAATGGTCAAGGTTGACAGCTTGGGGCAGTAATGTCTTAAGCTGCAAAATTCCTCCAAGGATATGTCAGGACTTAGAGAACGACTAAGGAAAGATATGAGTGATCAAAGAGCTGCAGACAGAGGACTGTTGTGTAAGGAAGGCCTTTTCCTATTTTTCAGACCCTGCTTTTTGACACCCAGCACAGCAACAAGCATTAGCAGTTAGAATGTGCCTTGTCATTTTGCTTAGGCTCAAGGAAGTGTATTCTGCTAAATCTGGGCTCCAGGATCTAGCTGAACAAAGTGTGCCAGGACATTAGGATGCTAGTTCATATGACTAAGGTGTGGGATTCGATTATTCCTTAAGAACTGGATGTTTTATTTCCCTTTTTAAGTTGCACTGGTGATCTGCAGCCCCACTTTTAATTTGGAGCTCTGCTTTCTTACATTAATTTTCTACATTTTGCATGCTTGTGCAGTGAGGAGCTTTTGCATATTTTTCTTAATTTTGTTTTTAGAGAAAAAAATGTGTTAAGAATGGATAGAAGCCATCATTCTCTTCCTCACAGGAGTAGGCAGCAAGATAGGTCTCCACATTAAAATATAACGTAGTATTGCAGGTTATAAAAGGTAATGAGCCATTATAAAATGCTTCAGGAGTCGAAGACTGCCCCTTTTCCTTAAGCCTCACTAATTGTACTGGATCAGACCCATGAGTCTAAAGCAAACAGATTGTCTTCATCATGGACAGACTCCCTGTTGGACCCTGACACAAAGATCTGCTGAGCCATTGGTTTGGCAAAGTTCATTAATGAGGAGGTAAAATCTGAAATATCTTTCAGAAAAATGAGTAAATCATAGAGAAATGCCATAATTACTGGTTCATAGAATGGTTTGGGTTGGAAGGGACCCTAAAAATAATCTTGTTCCAACCCCTTCCAGTATTTTTCCTTCTGACACCTTCCACTGAAGGTGCACTTAGCTCCACTGTCCATGTCACCAACAGAGGTGTTAAACAGTTCCAGTCCCAGCACTGATCCTGAGGAAAGTTGCTGTCCCTGCCCTCCACTTGGACAGTGAGCTGTTGTCCTCAAGTCTGAGCGAGACCATCCAGCCACTTCCTTATCCAAATGACCCCCCATCAAATCTGCCCACTCCACAGACTAGGCTGTCTTGTGGGACAATGTCAAATGCTTGGCACAAGTCCTGGTAGTTGACATCAGATGCTCTTTCCTTACCCACCAGTGCTGTAACCATATTGTAGAAAACATGAGCATATCCATAAACTATTGGTATGTGTGCTCTGTGTTTTTCTAGCAGTTTTAGGAGTTGTGAAAGGCACAAGATTTTGATTACAACATTATGGCCATACACACATCACCTCACAAACTGCTGCACCTGCCTTCCTGCCAGAAGTGTGCTTTGTGTTCCAGGGGGAGTGAATTAATATCTCAGACTATCTTACTTTGCTTTTAAAATTATTACTTAAATCTATTTTCCTGTTCCTTCCTTATGTTGTTCTGTCTTTGATCACATCTATATCTGGGGAAAAATGGAATAGGAAAGATTGGGATTTAATTAGTGGTAATGGCCAGAGGGTATAACTGTCAGAATGAATGGCTGCTTTCCACTGGTAGCAGCAGAACTAGCAAAATTGTATCACACAATTTATCTACCTGTTGTTATTATTACTGCACTGGGAATTCCCATGTGTGTTGATCACATACTTACCAGGTGATTGATTAGTCTGCTGCAAGTGTACTGAGCCTTTTCACAAATGTTTTCAGTTTTTTCATTTGAAGCCCTTCTATTTTGTCACATCTTGTTTTCTCTGACTTGGGCTCTGGAGAGATCTGTACAACAAGCCTATGCAGATCAGTTTTGCCACTAATGCGCAGGTCCCCTGTAACTGATCTGTCCTTCCATTCTGACTAAACTGCTGCATTGTTTTCAGTGAATTAAAAATGAGCTCTGCTGCTATTTTCTCTTCAGTAGGGGTGTACATTTCTAATTTCCTGTTAGAGAAGTTGTTTATTAAAAAATCTGTCCATTCATTATTTGTGCTTATGAAGGTGGAGTGCCTTCATATGCAGAACATAATTAGCACTTGGAGTTGTTTTGATCTAGTTTTCTCTAGGTAAACTCTTCACTAATAGAAGGTTTCTACTGGTGAGAAAGCTCTTTTAGACTCCTGGCATCAAAGCCTAACTAAATGAATGTCATTATTCAGCTAGGTTTTCAGAGCAGTGCAAATAATTTGAAATACCTTTCCCAAACATGACTTTTTATGCTGATTTTGCTTGGGGTAATTTGGGAGGAGGGGGGTAGGGAGGAGGGGAAGTTATGAAATGCAAAATATTTCATGAAGAAATTAAATAACTGAAGCACAGAAGTTGCCCCTCAGTTCGAGGGCTTTATAGAAAAGTGACATGCTGCAAAAAATCTTCTTTTGACTGCACATTAAGATTAGGAGAAGCAAATGGAAAATATCTCATTTGAACAGCTGCAAACATCTAAGAAAATGTTTCTTGTGGAAATCTGTCATTTGTTTCTGGTATTTTGAGGTGGTTGCAGTAGCCACTCTGAGGTAGCTCTTTCCTTTGCTGATCTGCCCATTGCACCTTATTCCAACTCTTCAAAAAACTGGGGAACAGGACCCCTTCCTTGATCAGGGCTCTGGACTGGCTTCAGTTTCACCAAGAATGCAGATTAGGACATGGTCACCTACTAACAATGTCAGACAACGTTTTGAAAACTGGTGGTATATTTTATCTATTATTAGTAATTAAACAAATCTGCCATAGTAACCTTTGAAAACCAGATTGTATTTTCAGCTGCTGTGTTATAAATCTCTATTTACTTTTTCTCTAATGTTACATTTCTCTGAGTACTAGAGCACTACATTCCATGTTCTTTGTGTTCCACCTAATTTCTAAAGAGTGGAACAATCTTGGGTTGCTCTTGCTTTGCTGAAAGTTGATATGAAGCCAGATCCTTTCAAAGAGTTACATTCATATAATAAAAATATGTAGAAATAGAAACACAAACTCCTGCTCCAGGCTGTATTTTTGGATCTGTAGAGCACATGTTAACATCAACCATTGTTAACATCAACCATGTATTTTCCATTTAACTATCACCTTAATTTAATTTCACTTTAGCAAAGGAGGTGACAGCATTAATCTTCCATATTGATTAATCAAACAGAAAACACTTCCTCACCTGATAGTAAGGTGACAGATTTACGTCCAGAGAATGAGTACTGATGTGTTTAATTTGTCTCCAAATTGAACTGATTAGGTGTAGACTACATAGACTGAAGCTGGAAGTTAATTCTTGTGTATGAGTTCTTCTTGCTCAGACCAATAACAAAGACCCCCAACAACTGATAGTTTGGTGGATTTTAAATATTATTTCCACAGGTAAAACAAGTATTTTCCACACAAAGTGCATAAATGTTATACTCATACACACACACTTTTTGCACTCCTAAGACTTTAGCTTTATTTTTACAAAAAATCTAATAAGATATACAACTGTCAGATTTCTTTTGAGTCTAGGCTATTATTCTCTCATTCTGTATCGCATCTTCCTCAAAGAGGAACAGGCATCTCCAGGGATAAATGTGCACCTCTGCCAATGGAACTTTCAATCCCCTGAATCTGAAATTAGAAAGAGCATCACCTGATACGGTTTCAATAAACAATTTGCAGAATTGTCTCCCTTTCCCCCATAACACAGAAAGTCTCCCATACCATGCAAATTAACAAATGCCATTGAAACAATAAAATGGTCTTTGAAATGAAAATGGAGTAAGAATTATAATCCTTAACTGATCCATTATCACTCTCCCCGTTCTGTTTAAGCCTCTTTGCTACAATAATCAAGTCTGCAGTTAGTCACTGGTAAACACACATCGTAGATTAATTCTGTTATTTTCCTGCAGGCTCAGGAAGTACCTTTTGACCATGATACAGCTTGTCCAGTGATTGACAAGGGTTCTGATAGCTTGTTTCACAGATTTTTTGCATCTTAAGGGCTGAATTTCTGGAGGCAAAAGCTATGCAGAGAGAAAACCAAGTTTTATCAGTGCTTTCCAAAGTCTTGTTCAGGTTTTTCCTCTTGAGCTTCTGCCTGCCTTTACTGATTTAATTATACGTCTCTGTCCCCAGGTTACATACCTGCTGACTTTAAATCTGTTGCCATTTATCCTTTATTAAAGTAACATTCTACGCCTGACAATTTGGCTGACAGCTACACAACTACTGCCAAACTCCCATTCCAATCAGAGATCCTTGGAAACAAGGACATTCGATTTTTATTTTTAATGAAAAGGGATAAAATTTATCTTAATAGTTTAAATATCCTGAAGCTCTTTAGAAGGTAATTAACTTAGATTGACTCAGACGTTCTTATTTCTCCTTTCATTCGTGTCAGTGTTGCTTTGGAAAAGAAATTCTTCTAAAAGAGCCACTTGACTCTGCTTGTAATGGTGAAGTTGAGAAGGTATCCAGTGGAACTGCCACTACCTTCAGCCTTAAACTTGTTTCTCTTGCTCTGCCTACCTTGCTTTGAAGCTTAAATTCACATTGGTTCTCAAATGCTGTCCATGGGCTGACCATCTGTCAGAGCAAAAGGGGACCTGCAGCAAAATGAAGAGGAAATCCTTACCATCCCTGTGAATTTCCTGACATTGGGGAAGATCCACTGTGCAGCCTGATTTGTGAACATTTGTCTTGTTCAGAATAAAAAGAAGTCTTTTAGCTATTATTTATTTAAAACAATGCTGTACAATATTTCTCATTAGTAACTCAACAAGATTAATGTCTGTTTACAGAGTTGTCTGCTCTGCTTTTGCTGGAATGGGGTTTTTAGTCTTTTTCAAGTCATAGGTTAGATTTTCTAAGAGAAATGAGCCTCTGCATAATAGATTTAAATCTATTGATGAGACATGCTCCTCTTAATTAGCTCTTCCCAAGGCTGTAGAAGCAGCCTATAGGCTCTTAGATGTCTGCAAGCCATGAGAGGAAAAGTTCTAGACTAGGATCCTACAGGACTAAGCAGGAGTGGTGCAGGAGACAGCATGTCCATGTCTCCATTTCTCTGTGGCTTTCTTCAGCATTTCTTCACTAGTGTTTCTTTATTCCTCTTTCTGTAACCTTAAGCTTTAATTAAATCACCCTACAAAATACACAAATTTTCATTTACTGAGTGTTAGATGTTAGGATAACACATGAATAAATGGATGTAAAAGCCCCATAAAGAACAGGTAATCTTGTGTTCACAACTTCATTTTAGCCTAAATCTAACTGATCTTTCAAAATACTCAGAGGGCACCAAATGAAATTAGCAGGAGGTAGATGCAAAGGAGCTTTTTCTTCATACAATACAATATGGTACAAAATGTCTGTCTGCAGGTGTTGAGGGTCCTAAAACTTTACATGTGTTAGAAGTGACTGAGAAATATAATGAAAGAAAAATAATCCAGTGGGGATCTTTAAATAGGAAGATGCCATACCTGGCTCAGAAAATCCTGAACTGCAAACTGCTGGAAGCCAGGAAAGTACAAGTTCATTTTACCTGTTCTTATTCTGTTCTCAGACTTGCTGCTGCTTCTGAAATTTCTATCCATTGTGACAGAGGAGATTCAGGGTGATCCTGTATTATTCTTATTTTCCTATCTAAGTGTTTTTCCCCTTGACCCTATCTTTCTGTTGGACTTCTTCAGAATTATCTCCTTGGTTAAACATTTGCTATCTATAATGCTTTAATAATAGGTTTTACTCTGGATGTATTCATTCAAACGTTACTACTCTAGATGGCCCAGGTGCTTCTGTTGAAATTTCTATGCCTCATTTGATTTAATCTTTTTAACAATGTTTGTCCAAGATTTAACATTTGAGTGAATAAAATTAAAATGAACCTCAGCATTTGAAAACTAAGTTTGGGAATCCCATCTGCCATAAAGTTTTTTCAAGCACAGCAAGTTTTGAAAGCATTGAAATGCCAAAATTATGACTTTGCTCCGTAAGATTGGCGTCAATTCCTTTCTTTTCTTTTACTGATCTTAGATGTTTTTAAGCTCTGATTGTAGCTGTATTTATACTTTTGGAAGATGACATTATGCAAATAATCTGCTGTGATCAAATTGTAAGATGAAGAGTCTGAAATACACTGAATAATTCCTGCAAATATTGATGTAAAAATCTTTGGCTTCCTTTTTCCCCCACTATATTTGAGCATGTTGTGAAACAGGTTCTCAGGATCTTCTAAATAAGTATTTTTGTAATTGCAGAAGGAGATTTGAATAATACAAAATGTTACCTCAGCTGACATCTAACAATGTGAGTGGTTCCAGATTGCCATACAAATAAAGAGGGAGGCAACTACAGCTGGAGTTTAAAAAGTAGAAAAACAGAATTTTAAGTTGAGCCCAATATATATTGTACTGTAAATGAAAGCTTTTGGAATTCTTTGATTCTTTTCAAAAGTTTGCTTGTATCTCAGAAGGGTTGAAGGAAGGTGTGATGGGTATGAACTGCTTTACTCTTTATGAAATGGGTGCCCTGCTTAGGTACTAAGCATGCCCATGGAGACATCATGGTTTCAGATGTTAATACTGTTATGTTAGGAGCTGGAGTTAAGTGTACATTTATCAAGAAAAAACTATAGCCAAATGTTGCCTGGATATCAAAAGAAAACATTCATGGGGAAATGCTGTTTGAGAATAATTTTTCAACTCAGGTTTTTTTTTTTTTAAATTTCAGATTCATCAGTCTCAATTAAGCAGAGAGAGGAACATCTAATTTAATCATATAACTTTTCATTCTTAAATTTAGAAAATTTAAATACTTTGAAAGTTTAAATGCCTGGAGCAGAAATATTTCAAAATTATCTTAAAAGTTTTCTAACATTTTGAATCAAAAGTAATTATATTCCATAAACCAAATGTTTGAGTCTGCTTTTTTTTTTTTAAATCTGAATTCAGGGGTTTTTTTTTGTGTGGAGGTGGGAGAGTAGGGAGAAAGTTGTGTCCAGCTCAGTTAATCTCTAGAAATGTAGCTGTGGTGTGGACTGACAAGGCAGCCAATATACCCACTGTTCTGGGCCTGCCACTGCAAACAAACTCCACTATGATTTTCTGGGGATGGACTAAGGTTTTTCTGACTCCTGCACCTTAGACTTTGCTGATGTCTTTTGTTATTAACATTGTCCTAATGGCCATATTGGAGGAAGGCAGCCTGGATTAGCCCAGGAATCCAAACTCTGTCTGCTCCACATAGAGATGCCTATTTGGAAGAAGATAAACATTGTCTTTTTGTGGCTTGTTTTTGTCGGTAGTGGTTTGCTACACCTATTCTGGGCTGCTCTGTTGTTTTTGTCATGTGGAGTCTCCCATCACCTCTGTACTGGGTACTGCAGCAGGCTCCCTTCTCATTCCAAGCTGCCTCAGGCCGGATTTCTGTTGTCAGGGTTCTCTGACAGTTTCTGCCTGGTTCCTGCCTGCCTTGCCAGTGGTGGATCAGGTCCCAGTCTGACAGGGGTGTGGAGTTCAGGTGGATTACACCACGTATTGGTATTTTGCATTTTCAACAGCTGATTTCTCAAAGGGTTTAGGCCTGATCCTCACGCTCTGCTTTTGGCACCAGGGAATTACACATTGAATGTTGCTGCTCACTTGGGTTTGCTCCAAGTCATGGCAACACGCTGACAATGGCAGATTAAATTGCCTTCTGTTCCTTGTTACAATTTTCAGTTAATAATCAACATGCTGGAGATGTGGCAGGCCTGGTTGATGCTTCTTAGCACCGGTTACCTCGGTATTAGATTTCCCTTGGCATAAAGGGATATGGATTTGTGAGGGTTCTGCAATTATTTATCTCCCTAAAAATCACCAGTTTTTCTGATACAGTTTGAAGCAATTTCAAGACTCTGTTTAAAAGAGGCTTAGGGTTCCACTGGCAATAACACTGGGTGTCAAGGCTGAAGCACATTGGCAGAATGGAATTGGAAAACCCTTTTCTCCCTGCATTGGACTTTGGCTACTGTTATAAATATATTGGCTTAACAATCATTTGTATTCATACACACAATAAAAGGAAGTGCATCTGACTTCATCATTTTCATTTTAGGGTTTTTTTGTTTCTAGCTTCAGATGCTTCTTTTATCTTCGCTTAGTCTCTTCATTTATATTCAGAGAAACCTCATTCAAATCCAGCTAGCAATTACCCTGTGGTGTAACCATGAATAATACTGCTGTTTACACACACTTAAGATAGCCAATTCCATGACAGGGAATGATATTATATAGATTGATACTGCCTATTTTTTTTTTCTATCCATGCTATCCATCTTTTTAGACATTTATGAAATATCCCTTTTCATTGCAACCTTCCATTAAAGCTGACGATCATGTTTTATCCACCCTTGTATTCTGCTACTGCTTACAAAGCTGAAGGTGCATGCAAGATGCACAAAGTCACTTACAGAAAACTAAAGTACAGGGGGAAAATCATGAAGAGCTCATCTCTAGATAAATTGTAGAAGTGAAAACATGTTATCAAAGGTAACCTTTCATCCTTTTAAAACATAGAACCAATACTGAAATCAAGAGGAATCTTGTATCTAAAAGCTCACAAGCTTCAGATGGCTCCAAGTCATTCTTAGGGGACTGTTAAAACAAGCTGTTAACCTTTATTATTAGTTACAGAGGAAAAACAAATAAAAATTTTTTTTATTTTTTATGACCTGAGTGAACATGATTTTATGACTTTTGCTTGAGGCAGCTCCCTCCAGCAGCAGACTACAGGTTTTCTTTCAGTTCAGTAGCCAAAAAACAATTTTAGAAAAATCTCATGCTAAAATAAAATCCCTTCCCCACATTTTTTTTTTTGCAATAAACCCCTTCCTATGCAGCAGTTTAACAGAGAATGGAGACTAATTAATGCTATAGTGACAATTTTCTCCAGTAAAGAAGTAAAGATGTGCAATTTCAATCTCAAAATAGGTTTGTTTAGATTAAATTGCTATTACCAAAAAGAAAAATTCATACAAATTGAAAATTATACAGAAAAGAGAACAATATGTTAAAAAATAATGAAAATCTATCAAGACCTACTAAGGGATCCCAGGTCACCTTACGTTGCTCAGGCCTTTCAGAACCCACCATTTGCTATCAGGGACTGGTTTTGTCCCAAAAACTGGGATTAGCTATTGCTAGAGCTTGAAAAAAACACTCTTCGCTGTCTATTTTTGCAGTCAGAGACTTGCTCTCCTTTTATTGTTTGGTTGGTTTGTTATTTGTTTGGGGTTTTTTTGTTATTGTTTTGTTCTACCTTTTCAGAATGTTTAAGGAATGGCATTTTATTTACAAAAAAAGGAGAAAATATTTAGTAATAATTCTGTAACTGTCTTACCACTTGGTAACTTCATTTGCTTAGAAGGTAGAATGCACTGGAAAAGGGAAATGATACATTAGAAGTGGAGATAAATTCATCTGCAAGATAGGATTGCCTACTATATACTACTTCAGATTATAAATATATAAATTTATGTAAATAACGAATAAAATTAATGCAACAACAGATAGTATGTTAGACCACAGAATAAAAGATTTTAGGTAATTCTTCTTTTTGTTGAATTTAGAACTGTTGCTGCAAGAGAAGAAACTTGCTACAGAAGCCAATGTTGGGCAGAACAACTCTAGCGGGAAGAGCTCAGCAGCTTGTGGTGTTGGGCTGGCTAAGGCAGCACATTCAGATGTTATCCTTTGGATTTAAATATCCCCATGGGTTTCAATAAGATACCTGGGCCTAGAGCCCCGTGCCATAAGATGCTCAGAGCAAGTTCAGCTCTCAGCCCAGAGGCCTGCCCCAGGTGTCAGCTGCCTGTCAGATATGGACAGAGCATTTCCAGTGCCCTGCTGGGCAGGAGCCAGCAGGGAGGAACTGATCCTGGGCAGGTCACTGACGGAGTGCCTGGGAGGATTGCATTTGCCTGTAATGCTGCCTTGTTTGGAATTAAATCCCTCTGGAGGGATCCTGCTGGTACCTGTGGTGAAACATTTGACTAGCTTTTTCTAGAATTTACAATGATTTTTAGACTGTTGATCCAAACCTTCTAGCAATTTCTGTTTCTCTTCAAGAACGAAGCTTGTGTATATAAACATTAAAAATTACGATTGCCAGCATTATTCAACAAATATCACCAATTTCCCTGTGAAATAGCTGAATAATTGTTTTGCATTTACATTTATAAATACTAAATGACCTATTCTATACTTTAATGAGATCAACAAGCATTGCAGACTAAATTGAAGGGGTGTCTTTTAGATTTTTTATATAATTTTATTGAACGAGCTCTGGAGTGTTTACAGAGTATGGTTGTCTGTGGATGGTGATACTAGCGCCAAATAAAAAACTATGTGGCATTTCTTTGGCACTGTCTGTCAAGGGAGAGGGATCCTCTCCAAGACAAGTGAAAATAAAAATCCTGTTTAATGTTCTTCTTCCAACACACCCCACACTTTACCAATAAAGACTATGATAGGGGTTTACAAAACTGAAGACGGTGATTCTCATACCAACAGCACCAGCAGGGCAAAACAATAGCAAAGTAAGTACTGACAACAGATAGAAAATTAGTGGCCAAAACTTATATGAAGTTCTATACTTGGTAATAATTACTATTTTTTTAGATGCATGTTTGCAGTCACATCTGTAGTTTCTGTTATTTAGGTCAAAGTGTATCACATTTTAAAGATAAAGTACCTTGGAGGAAACACTTCATCCTAAGAAAGAGTAGTTTTTGTTTTAGTTTTTTAGAAAAGTCTTTAAGGGATGAAAGGGATAAAATTAAAATAATCACTGCTGCTGCTAATTTGAGTTTCCTAGCATGGTCTTCATTTGCTAATGGTGAACTCACTGAGGAAAGAATTAATGTGCTTGGGGTTTTTCTATTGCAAATGTAAGATTCTTGCAATTAAATTTTTAAAGAGTTTTTCTACTTCATCAATAAAATTGTGTACAGGCTTTTTAAGTATGGTTTTGGGCTATGTTCTTTACGTGTACATCTGCACTCTTTATATAAATTCAACTTGCATTTGTTTTGTAGTGCTTTTCCTATGTAGTGGGTTAACACCAATAACCTGGATTGCTGAGTTTCCTGACAGGGGAAAGAAGTCTCTTTTGTCAGTGCTACTGGCTTTTAGAAATGCCTCTCTGCAGTCAAGAGTCGGATGTAGGCAGCAGCCCACAGCTCCAAACCAGGTCAAAAAAGTGAATATTTGCAGAATGAATCCTCAAGGGGCTCCCCACAGAGAACATGGGCAACTAACCAGTGCCATAGCAGGAGTTTTAAAGATATTACTGGCACACACTGGTTGTACCAGTGGTTACAGAGGTAATTTAGAAGAATTTATTCATATGTCTTATGAACTTGTCATAGGATAATAGAAAGATTTTTTTAATGCTGTCCTTTGTAGGGTGATGGCAACGTTTCGTGAAATATAATTTAGAGTTGTTTTCAAATTACAGGTGTAACAGTGCATATATAATGTTTCCTTTTTTTTCCTTATACATTTTCCTTATCTCTGGAATCTTTCTCAGAGGAGTCTTTGTAGATTAGTCCGTCCTCTATGCTGACTAAAAAATGGGTGATTATACTTTTAAGTTATTCAGTTATGATTGGAATATATCTTTTGTTAGTGGGATTTGGGTTTGTGTAATTTCTGCATGCCACAGCTACAGATTTTCATGTTTTTGACATTGTTGCAGTCTGACTAATTTATTCTCAAATCCTCCTCTTTCCATAATTTTCTTTTTTTTTTTCTGGGAAAGCCCACTGATTTAACTAATGAATCCAGTACTGATTTCTGAACAGCTGCTAATAATAAGAAAATTGTCTTGATGGTTATTCTCGACTCTGGAGAATGAGCATGCAAGCAAGTTGTTGGGGTTTTTTGTTCTTTTTTTTTTCACTTTCCAGGATGTTTGGCTTGTTTGGAGAGCTCTCATGTCAAATCCCTTTTATCTGTAATTACAAAGCATTATGATTTCATCTTGGTGCCAAGGGACAGCAAATGCCTGAAGGGAATAGTGAAAGCCCATTTATTTATCTTAAGGCCAACTCTGGTCACAGTGATATCATAGCCTAAATTCTCAGTGAATTTATCTGTTTGGAGCTTTAACCCTCCATGTGCTTCCCAGGACTGCCTAGAGTTTGTCTATGAACTCTGCTGGGAG
>NW_008238321.1:3831496-3848288 GCF_000691975.1 Corvus brachyrhynchos
TCCCTACCTTTTCCCCTTAAATAGTATGGACTAGACTGTTTGTCCCAGGACACAGATAGTCAAATGACAGGTTATTTTATACAAATAACTGATCTTTTAAACTGAAATAATAAACTTTTCAACTGAACTGTTACCTCAGAAAATGAACTGTTTCATCCTAAATGATGGAGGAAATACATTTCAGACCAAGAAATGGAACCTGTGGTTTTTGGAAGCCTGATCTTGCTTCTTGGTTCAAAGCCTGCCCTACCCCCCCTCTCTACTCTTCTGCCCTTTCAAATTCTTTCATGAAATTCAGAGTCATGATTTATTCAGATTGTAGCTCTAAGCTGACTTGCAGAGGCAGGTTCTGTCCTTACCTCTGAGATCACGTCGTCTGTGTGGGATGTTATATTGAAGATCAGGATTCTGACCTTTTAAAAACGGTGGCTGGCTGCCAGGGAAGGCCATGCAATGAAAGAACTACTGTTAAACGTAAAAATGAAGTTGATATTGGTAATGTAGAATAAGACAGAGTAGTTTGTGCCTCAGGATTCTTTGTTCCCAGACAGTCTGTAGTGTGGCTGAATATATGTGCTTTTAGCTGCTGTGTAAATCTGTCTAGGCAACATTATGCACTGATTTGCAATTGCAGTGTAACAACACTGAATTTGGGGGAAACAGCAGATACCTTTATGCTTCTAATTACAGCTTTCATCTGCTGCTAGCTGATAAAAGAATGTGAGAAAAAACTCATTCCTAGGGGAAAAGAATTTCTGCCCCATCTTTGCTTTGGGCCTGGAAGAGACAGTAATAGGAGAGCTGTAATGGCCTTTGAATGGTCCATCTTTATTCAAGAAGGGTTCAAAAATACCTAATCATTCTTGACAGAATCAGTTCAATGTTTCTTTAAAATCATTTAGCAATGGAAACTCTACAGCTTCTGTATATAATGCATTTCATTGCTTGTCATTCCACGCCATTCAAAAGGGTTTTTTTCTAATACTTGACCAAATTGTGCTTACATCAATGAGTAGTTTTTTCCTGTATCTGGTGGTGTACATTATTTTCTTCTTTTCAGCAACTCTTTACATAGATATAATAATGTCATCTAAAACATGATTTATTGTCAGTTGATGGCTATATTTTGTCTTCTTAAAAAAACCCCAATGTGTTTTTTAAATATCAAGGGACCAGTGTCAGCCTCAATGTTTATATAAGTCACTCCTTACTTGTACTGCCAGTGGTATCAGCAGAGAAGCTGAAGACTCTCTGAATAACCCAGGCTAGAAGAAACTTTGAGAGGACATCTGGCCCAACATTTAATGGGAAAGGGAGCCTAGATGAAATGATCCAGCACCCTGTTCACTCAGGTCTTGAAAATCCAGTGATGGGGACTCTGCCACATCCCTGGCAAGGCTGCTGCAGTGTTTGATAGTTCTCACTGGAAAAAAAAAAAAAAGTTTTTCTTACTAAGATGAAATCTTTCCCAGTGCAACTTGCACCCTGCTGCACCTTGTCTTCTCCATGTGGCTCCTTGTGAAAAGAGAGCATCCATCCCTTTTTAGCCATCCTTTAAAGTACTGGAATAATAGGATTAGGTTCTTCATGAGCCTTTCCTTTTCAGGGAAGGATGAGACCTAACTCTTTCCATATTCTAGACATGAACAGTTTTATCCTTTTTTCAGTGACTCTTGCAAAATACGTAATCTTTGTGTAATATCTCTCTTCAGTTACCTGTTCTGCAGCATAAACAACCGCATTTTTTTCATTGTTTACCTCACAGTTTTTCTCTACACCTTTGCTTATTCATACTGATTTTTTAAGTAATCACTGATTATAGTAACCTTACTGGTTTTTTTTCTCCCTGGTACTTTCCAGTTGACCCTTGTATCTCTGGCATAATGATAGCCAAGGCTTGGCACAATATTCTGGCAGAGGCTTTATTACATCTGAGCAGAGTGGGAAGATTATATGATTTTACTATTTGACCTGCCGGAATTTCTTGACTCACAGGCAGCTTTTACAGTGTTATAATTCCAAGCTGTGATTTGTTTTACAGTTCTGCTGCCTCAACTGTTATTCTGAAACTTGTTCGTCTATGCTCTTATTCCTACCTTTCATACAGAATGTGTATGTACACTGTGTGTGCATGATACTGTGCAATAGTCCTCAGTGCTCCATCCTGTTTAATTCATACCTCTTCCATGCTATTTGGTGAACACTTTTTGATTCCTATATTGTTTTCCTTTTCTTTAAGCTGACAGGAGTTACATGTAAATGTAGTACTTTTCCTCACTGACTTAGACAATGAAACACAAATACATTTTGATAGTTTAAAGCAAACTTTTGAATAATGTTGCTTGAATCCTCTTTGTGGTTTATTAGAAGCTTACTGATAACTGTGTTCTTCCATTAGGGTCCTATTTTACAGTAGGCTAATTTAACTCACATTACCCTCATTTATTATGAAAATTACACAAGCCAGAATAAGAAATATTGATAAATTATATGATATCTACTGCTACTTGCCATCTTTTGGATTGGAGACCTTACCATTAGAAAAGAGCCATTGACTTTTAAGATGTCACTGGGTGAACTCAGAGCAGAAATCTGCACCTCTATCGGGATGCTCAGGAGAAATTTTCTCTGCTTACCAACAAAGCACCAGAAGTGCCTTTCCTGCTAACACTCCAGCTAGTCCAAAGTTTTGGATGAGAACCTTATGAAACAGCTTTCTGTCAATTCTTCTCCTGCTGCTGAAAGAATGAGACAAAAAGAGAAGAGAGCATAGAGTTCCTCTATCACAGCTTTAAAGTCTTACATACAGATATGCACAGAGGAATTAGGATTCTGGGTGTATATGAAATAGTCTCCCAAGGGAAAGAGGCATGTCATGCATCTTGAGAGATTGTACAGCTTGAAAATAGTAGAAAACATGATATGGAATTGCATGCTAGGAGATAAGATGATTTTTATTCCCATCTGTGCTTCAGGGGTTGAATTGGCAGCAAATTCAAAAACCTTTACTAGGCAACAGAAAAGATCAAGAAATATAGTATATGCATAACAGGGCTTTTGGCAGAATTAAGTGTATGTCCTAACTGGATAATAGAAGCAGGGGCTTAATGTAAAGCATGCACTTTCCAGATGTTCTGCTTTGGGTTTTTTTTTAAGATCTCATGCTATGTCAGTTTTTGCAGAGTCTTTATGGACAATAGTTTTGTGACCTCTAGTTAAAATGCCTTTCTCCAAGAAAAGCCCCAACGCTATTATTTTTCTGGCATTCATTCTTGTGGAACATATGGATACGTCCCTCTGCGGAGGTTGTGTTGTCTGTCTCAGCTGCTATTCCACATTGATAAAAATACTGGTTCTCTTCTCACTTGTATATATTAACAGCTTGGGTGTAAGTGAACATATATGCCACAGGTTCTGGAGACTTATGATCTCAAAGAGAGAAAAAATACCTCTGTTTATTATGGTGTCTCTCATGTGGTTCCCTTGTGCAGCTGACAAAGGGGAAATTAGCAGATGGTGTAAAACATCTCTAGTTATTAGCAGGCAGCACTATTAAGTCTATATGTTTTTCCATACTGCAGCCTAGTCACTTCTGAAGTTTTGTAACCTTTCTCTTCATCTAGTGGATTTCTTTTGATAATCTGTTTTTTCCTCTACTTTCGGTTTGATGGTAAGAATAAGCCAATTCTGACATTAACAAACCCAAAATTTACCAGCCAAACAGAATCGACCAGCCAAACCCCAGAGGCAGTGCAGAGGCGAAAGGAAAAAACATTACATCTTTATCAAGTAACGTCCTCTGTCTGTTTAACCATATTAGTGCAAGCTTACTTCTGCTGGTGTTGGTAAGCTGCTCGCTGGGGAGTGTTCTGTGATGCTGACAGTGTTAACAGGAGGAGGCGCACACCAGGATGTCCTGTCCACTTTTTCCCCTTTTTTTGGTTCTTCTTTTCTTGTATATGCATTTACACACATATATGTATATGGGATACAATACGTATCCCTCCCATTGTCAGATAAGACAACAGAAAAGAGTTTTTAAGGCTGTTACTGTAATATTTTACACAGAATAGCTATGCAGTTTTGTAGCTCATTTTTTTTTCCAAAGCTTGACCCATCCTCAAAGGTCACTGCTGAAGAATGAACAAATGTAATAGAACACACTGGAAATCATTATTGGAAAGTCGACTTCATCTTTCCCTGAAGTTGATTAAATGCATTGGCTACATTCAACCTCCATAGTATTCTTGTATGAGAAAGTGTATTATACAGTGGTTGTGGCTGGAATACTGTAGATATGGGGAATGGGATTTGAGCTGATAAAACATTCAATATTTTCCCTTTACTGAAGTGTAGCATCTCCTCTCTTCTACCTGTTTACTCACAGTCCATAAAGATACAATCTTTTTGGAAATATATGTGTATTCTCTTCCTATTATGAAAAGAAACGTGTTTAAAATGGGAGAAGAGATTTTTATAGTTTATATAGGAGCTTTTAAAAAAGTAAGTTTTTATATTACTTATCTGTCAAAAACATGCAGCCCCAAAGATAACTGAACAGTGATTATCAGTAGATCTGGGTTTGATAGGAAAATTTTCTCCAATACTGCTGTCTTTGGAGAATATCTCATCTAATAAAATCATCAGTTAATAATAAAACACATTGTACACAGTGAAGTAACAACCTGAGGTATACCAGTATTTAGTGTGATGCTCATTTTGTGTAGAAACACAAAAAAACATAGCTGCTGAGTAAACAAGCAGCTAAATATTAACTAAAAGTGGAAGAAACTAAAGAGTATAAGACTGGGATTTGAAGAAGCTAGGCAGAAATTCATGAAGAAATTGGATTTGGCACTCAAAACTCAGTGGTTTTTTGCTGCTGTTTGTAGAAAGTGATAAGATTTATACCCGCACTTTGACTTTAGGCAGACTTCAGTATTCTAATGGCTGGAGTAGCTGTTTTTCAGAAGGACTTTGAACATGCACATTGAAGCCAAGCAACAGCCTGAGAGTGGAGTCTTCCCTACTTGTTATGGGCTGTGTCAAAGGTACGAGACATCCAGGGAGATGAGATGCTGGCAGGATAATTGTGGTTTGCTACAAGGCAGTGTTGCAGCCATTATTTTGTTGAACTGCAGTCTCAGCTGTGACTCAGTCTAGAAGATCTGTGCAATCCTGTGGTGTATCTGCTGCATTTCCTTTTCTATACCATTTAGTTGGTGTCAGGTGGAGAAAAATCACTTGTAGTGGAGTCTAAAAGTTCTGCATTTCAAAGAGTGAATGTGTGTTGTCTGTGGGTTTTGGTTGTCCACACTCTGACAATCCTGCCACTAACTCAGCAGTGCAGGCTCAGGGCCTTTGCTGTCACAGTCATGCTGTACAGTGTTGTGCCACTTGCTGTGTTCAACAGGGCACCTTTGTTATGAGTACTCTCAGCGTTGTGCTTTTTAGATTCATCTTTTAAAACAGAAAAAAAAAAGACAAAACCACAAAAACGAGCTCATAAATCAGTGTTAGTAAAAACCAGAACATTTTGCTCTGCACAGGCAGACTTGTGCAGAGTCCTGTGCATCACAGCATACACATGCTGTCTCTGCCTTAATGAATCCTGTCAAGTTGCTCTCTATCATCCTTAGTATTATTCCCCAAGCAGTAATGGCAAAATACATTACAGCCCTAAAGGACACTTTTCATCCCTAAACTTTAGACTGTCTCTTCTTTAGAATGTCACATTCTTTAGTGTTTAATTTTCAAAAGCAGTACAGTAAATTAGGGATACAGAACTCATCTTCAAAACTGAAATAAGGCCCCTAAAATATAGTGAGGCAGTTAGGTGGATTTTCCAAATTAGTGTTACCCTTCGACAGTGTTGCAAACACAAATTAGGGAGTCAAACTCCAAAGCTCAAGTGATGTAAAATGTGTCTGTGCATACAGGTGTACAGAAAGGGGGGTTGTTCCCCAAGAGTGCTGCTTTGGCATGGGAAGTGAGAGCCCAAATGAGGTGCTGTGTGTGAGGGTGCTCAGGAAGGCTGCAGGAGTTCACTGAAGAGCATTAGTTGTGAAAATACCATACAGTTCTTCTGACTTCTCCAAAGGGATGGTAGAAAGTAGCTGCTGACTTGCAAAGCCAGTACTGATGCCCCAGTAGTCCAGTATACCTTTATGTCTTTCAACTGCATGATTTTTTCACTCCTTGTATATGAGGGAGTCAACAGGCTGCCTCTGTGCTCAGTAGCCAGAGCAGTCTCCTGCAGGATGTGTATGAAAAACTCCTGCTTAATTGTAACACTGTCTTGAAAAAAGGAAGAAAAGCAGCCATCCTTGAGCTCTCTCTCACCCTTGTAAGGAGAAAAAAAAGAAAAACCTAGCTTCTCTTCACCTGTGGTAGGAAAATAAAAAGAACACAGTCTATCATAGAATCATAAAATGGTTTGGATTGGAAGGGGCCTTAAGGATCATCTAGTTCCAACTTCCCATCCAAGTTTTTGCAACGTTTCTGTTGCTTAAAGAAATAATAAGTAGCAGGTAAAGCACTCTTTCTTCTGAGGATCAATTACTTCAAGGAATACATTCACTAAAATTGGTCAAAGTCTCTCTGATAACAACTACTGTGATCGAAATGTTAGTGTAAGCCCAAATCCCAGAGAATAACTTGAGGCCAACAGCTGCATGCAGTAAAATGAAGAACCTGCTTGTGCTCAGGCAGTGTCAGTGGCTTCACTGACACTCCTGATGTTTGGGAGGACTTGTTTCCTTATCAAATAATGCTGTCAATGACCGCTGAAAAGCTTGCGATTATTACTGATTTTCAGTTCTTGTTTGTAGCTCAACCTCAGATTAAACAGCAGCAATACTGCCTGATGTTCTCTCTTGAAGTCATCCCTTCTAATAACATATTGTTCTCGCAGCCTAATTTATTGTGAGGTTTGCACATAAGGCTTGGTGTGCAGGTTCAGAAGTTGAACTCTGCCAGCACAACATCAACCCCTATTAATGAGCAGCAATGCCTCTTACCATGTAAATGCAGGTGAAGTTGAAATAGACAAGGTGCAACTTTGTGTAGCAGTGTATTACAAAATGCATAGACAAAAACTGAATTCCAACTCTGAATTCTAGCTTTATTAAAAAAAAAAGCCTTTTACAGAATGATTGCTTGGGAATGAAAAATTGTCTTCAAGTTCCCTGCAGAGAAAGATACAGATCTTCTTCATGCATCCATGAAGGACCTGACTTAGTAGAGCCCTGCTTCATGCACTTAGGTACAAATAGCATATTATTCTTTTCTTTTATGTGAAACGGGAGCAGCAGTAATAGATGGAGGTTCTGAACTTATCTCAGCCTCAGGTTAGCCTGAATCTATAGCTTCCCCTTCCTGAATGGGTCCCTTAGCTCTGAAGGTGAAAAATGAAATTTAAGGGAGAACACCTTGCTATTGAACAACACTTATCTTGTTAGAAGAGTGGCTGTGGGATGAGAAGGGCCTATTCAGAGAGCATGGCCTGTTCAGGATTGTTTATTTGGCAGATTCTGACATAGGAAGAGTGCCCAGAACTAGGATCAGGCTGTCACAAAGGGCTGTCACTGGGGACAAATACATCTCTCTTATGCTTTGCTAACGTGATAGGGCCTGTACAGCTGAATGAGGTGTGTCAAACTCTTCATGGTGCATCTTCTGCAGAAGTGTCTGCTGCATTGCTCAGCTGCATTTGTATGACAGCAGCTTTTGTGCAGAAATGGGGTATAACCAGTACTCTAATTTGGTCCTGACTTTCATTAGTGCCCCTGGATGGGGAAGAAAGGCCCGGTTTAATGCTAATGTTACTGAATAAGTTGGCAGGTTTGAGGACTCATCTAATTTGCAGGCTGAGCAAAATTTGAGTCTGGAGTTCTCTAAAGTGTGAAGTATGAATTCCAAGATTGTTATTTTTATCAATGGGGAAGTCATACAGCTCTATTTTGAAAAGTGTCTGTAAAAACAATGTTCACTTTTTTGGTAATGTGCTCATCCTATGATCACATTTTCAGCTGTGGATGATATATGAGGTCACATAGTTTAATACAATAATGTTTCCTGTCATAACTGTTTTTAGCAAAATAAAATTATCTATGCCAAATAGAAAGATGATATAATCACAGTGAAGACTATATTTATCACTGGAAGTCCTTCATGTATTCAAGTATAGAGACCAGGATTAAATAAAGTGCACAGGATTGTGTGCAAAAGGGATTTGTGGACTAGGGTTATTTATTTAGTACCCAAAATTCAATAACCATTCTATAAGAACAGAGCAAAGCATGAATCTTTTCCCAAATCTATTAAAATCTAAAGTTGTGAGTCCTGGAGACACCTCGTAGTGTGAAATCTCATGAGACCTGATCCTCTATTTATATAAGCCATCACATCTTCAGTTTGTGTAAGCTTAGGATCATGCTCTAAAGATTTAGTCATGAGAACAGTTGTTTCCAGGGTAAAGGGCTCTAAACCAGAAACCTTTGGGCTTTTAGCCTCTGCAGCTCTGTATAGGAACATCATCCTTTCCTGACAGTGCACTTTTCTGTTTGTACTCAGTGCATCTGCATTTAGTATCAAAGAACCTTGTGGGAGAAATGCTGATGGGAGCCCAATGCAGTTCTTGCTTGTGGTGTCAAAGGGGTCAGGCTGTCATAAGAGGAAAAAATGTGGAAACACAAAAAATCACGTTCAAGAGGGGTTTTTTGGAGGTTTTCATGTACCTGAAAGAACAAAAGTTATGCTGAGACACTTCTACTAGCCAAGCAGTTGGCCCTTTTGCCATCCGTGATTCCAGTTAGGAATTTTGCTGCAAGAAACATGTGCATAGATGGGCTGGTGGTGGAGCTGTGTCTGCTGTAGGTTAGGCTTGTGTTCCACTGGGCTCCCCAGGTTTCCCTGTGGGTCACAGGGCTGCCCAGAATTTTCCTGGCACTGACCAAACTCTGTGTGTCTCTCCTGAGCCCTCTGGTAGAAAAGGGTTGTTCTGTAGCTGCACCAGAGGCAGGGAAATTCTTCTGTAACCAAAAATGGGGCTTTTATGAACGATTTCCTGACATCCATAAAGGTGTCTATTGACAATGAGATTTTTCTACTGTTTAAAAAGGCTAACTCTGGAGACTTTTGAACTGCTGTTTTCCCTCTGATAATGTGTAATGGATTCCAAAGGCTCATAAACTGTCTAAAGAATTTGCACCAGGTTGTATGCTAAGCGGATTCTGAAGCTGGGTATCCTGACTCCCTGTTTCTTCTTCCGAAATTTATTCACTATCATTTTAGCAAAGCACAGAGAAGAAGCTACCCAAGCCCTCTACCAAGGTTCTGTCAGCTTTACGAGATATTAGCACTACTAAAACCCTGTAAGGACTTTCTGTTCCAGCAGACTTGGTACACAGATGTTGTGTACAGGATTTTCTGTAATGAATATATAACATTTTTGAAGCAATATACATAGGTGTTTCATTTGCTCTCACTGGGTAGTTGCAATCCTTAGACGTGGCTGAAGCTTATTGCAAAACTCCCATGCGTTCATGAGGATCAGGCTCTGCCCTTGGGCATGCTTATCTTTTTTTGTTTTTGTTCCTCTAAACATTAATTAACTGATCAAGCGGCATAAGGTGTGTGTGGTGCCTGGAGGCTTACAGGGTACATGAAGCTTTGCAAGGCTGGCAATCCCTGTGTTTCTTGTCCTGCATTGCATGTAACAGGCAGTCATAGAATCACACACTGCTTAGGGCTGGAAGGAACCTCAAACATCACCCAGCTTCTCTGTAACGCAGATAACATGCAGTTTCTTTCCAAAAAATCCCTTGTTCCCACTGGCAGAGGCTAACCATCATTTGGGTTGATAAGAACCCCGCTGGCTGCAGTGAGATGCTCCAAAAGCTCAGTTCATACTCAAAAATTGGCCCAGTGATACAAGTTTAGGAATGAGCCAGCAAGTTGGATTCACTTAGAATCAATTTTATTGCCAGGTAAGAAATTCATAGTAATATAGTGAATACATATGTTTACAAATAAACATTCTTAAAAAACAAACAAACATTTTATTGTAGGAAGTATTATTGGTATCATAAACTCTGTAGTTAACAAGTATTAACACGGGTTTACTTACAGAACATACAGTTACTAAAATATTTCCACATAAAATATGCTCAAGTTACACGAAACCTGTGTGAATTAGAGTGCAGCTGTAATGTGTATCTAAAGCATATGGATTAACAGCAACATTCCATAAAGGGTCAAATTAAGTCAGCCAGTTGTGAAGGCAGTAAAGATTAAAGGAATAAAAGTAAGATAGTGGAGAGTCTGGGTTGTGTGAAAAGTATTTGTCTTGTGGGTTTTGTCCATTTCTGATAGTCTTAAAACATATGATCATAAAATTTAGCAGCACGCTTATGGAGAGATACCGGTGCTCTCAGGATGCAAATCAATCTTGATAAAGCTAAAAAAATGGTATCTCCATTTAACCAGATTTCAAAATCTTAGCCCTTGCATCCTCGACTAAGCAGAAGCACTGATAGTCTGTTGAGTACAGTAAGAAATGCCACTTCCAATTCTTCTTACAACATTAACAGTTCTCACTCCTTCCTGAATACTCTTCCAGACCTAATCTCCCAAAGAATTGACAGCTGGTGAGAATGCAACTGTAGCAGGACAGCTAGTTGGGATTTAGCCAAGTGACTTGTGTTGGGTGAAGGGCAGGAATTTACTGAAAGACTGAATGCATTGCCTGCCATCCCATCCCAAACTGTCTCTTTGTGGATGTGCTGAAGCCTTTACAGGCCCAGGACTGTGAATTTGCTACCAGTGCCCAGTTTAAGAGTGGTTTTACTCATATGAACAAGGCATCCTGCTCATCAGAACCACGGCCAAGACCATGAGTCCAATTGTTTGTTTAGTTTAACCCCAGAACTCTGATGTTTGAGGCTGGACCAGCCTCTTCCACCACACAGCCCACCAAGAGGGAATGCCACTAGAGAAAGCCAAACGATAGAGACAATATACCATATAACATTTAGTTGAACTACAGAGAACTACCATGGCTAAAAGCAAATACAAAATGAGAGACTAGAGGGGAAAAGTTGAAACTGGGAAAATGAAGGGGCTAACTAAATAGTCTTGACTGTGCAACCACTGCATGGAGATGTAGTCCAGTTTCCTTTTGGAACAAACAAAGGAGGCTGAGCAGGGCAGAACCCTTGTCATCCTTAGCAAAACATGAGGAAATAGCTTAAAGGAACAGAGGGGTCACTTTGAAGAACAAGACTGTCATTGAACAATAGTAATACAGTAAAGGCACCACCCACGCTTAATTTCAGTCTGAAGCAGTTGAAAATAGGCAAAACATTTAGGTGAAGAAAAAATCCTGACAGTCTGCAAAGTGAGAATTGTTACCATCTGCCCGAAAACAGGAGGACTGAGAGGGAATATTCTGATGCCCTTTTTCCCCCAGCAGCTTTCTGTGTCATATGATGTGTCTCTTCTTATTTTGGAGGTTCCCAAAAATTTCAAATCAAGTGAAGTAAACTGAAATGAAATCTTCTGCTGTTGTTATCATCCTGCAGAATTCTCTACCAGCCAGAACGGTCCCATATGCTCTTAATCGTAACAGTCTTCGTAACTTCCTTGTGAAAGTGTCTTTGTCCCTTATTGTATATATATTTTTTGCGTTCTCTATAGGATGGTGTGAAAATACAATAATAGATGTTAGGGATTGTACCAAGATGTTTGCTCTTGGTTTTTCACAGGTCTAGTGATTATTAATAGGTTTTATACAAAATTCCTCTCTGAAATAATATATTACAGTATATTGTTCTCTCTCTCTTCCTCTGTCTCAAGGCAGGAACATAGTGTAAATGTTTAAGCAGACATAAAGTTTCTCTAGATTGTGCTACTTCTCATCATGGATTTTAGTTTCAAGTAAAAAAATTTAGTCACAAGGGTTTGTGTTCCATTGTGAAATACAAATGGAGTTTATAATTCAACCTTCAGTGTGTATTGCTGAATGGTATTAACCCACTCTTCGGCCTACAGCTGGCTGGATACCAAGACTGTCCAGGTGGAAATTCCTTCCTTCCGTTTCCTTTTTTTTTGTTGTTTTATTTCATATTTTTAATTCAATTTTTTTTTGCCTTTCAGTTGAGTGTTTGTGTTGTGTATACATTTGCGTGTGGTTTTTAAAGGATTTCATTAGAAAAAAAAAAAAAACCAAACCAAAAAAGAGAAAGAAAACAAACTCAAACAGTTACTTCTGTCTTGCTGTTGGTTATGAAGTATGGCTGTGGGCCCAAGTAGTGCTGGCTCCGGGTGGTCAGTGGGTCACTTAGCGTCGGGTCTCCCATGCCATGCTTGCCCTTGTTTGTGAACACTTGCCGCCTCAGGGATGGGTCATTGGGATCCCAGGTCTTGTAGTGAGAATTGTAGCCCAGGGGGTGAGTGTGTATCTTCCCCATCCTGGATTTCCCGTTCTGCCTGGTGAGCCCGCTGTCGATGGTGTAGGCCCTCTCTTCGTCCAGGCGCACTGGGTGGAGGGGCAGGCTCCCCTTGGCAGCCAGCTCGGCCAGGTGTCGGCGTTTGGTGTAGAAGTCATCGTTGACCTTGTCAGCTATTTGGGGTTAAAGGGGAAGGGGACAAAAAGAATCAGTTGGACACAAGAAAAATGGTGGACAGTTTGCAGTCGGTCATACACAGTTCTGTCTGCAGACCAGAACATTTACAGGTACATCAGTGGAAGAATTCCATGCCACCTCCTGGTCCTTATGTTCTCTCTCAGAGTTTTGGATGCCATTGTGCCAGGCTTTCATACATGCAGACCTTGAACCCTGTTGCCCTTGAACAAAAGACTGTCCCTGCCCCAAATCACTCAGACTGTGCTGACATTTACGTTTATGGGGAGAGGTCCTATGAATCTCATCACTGTTCATGTCACATAGCACAGGAAATTAGGGAAGTCTACAGAAGTACATGGGCTTTCTTGGGAGTTCTGCGGCATCTTGGGTTGTATTGCTGTATAAGAGCACAGCCCTTTAAAATCAAAGTGACACGTGGGTGTTTAACCCAGCCAGCTGTAAGGTCTGGTGATGTGTGATGAGGTGGACCTATTTTTGTTCAATAATGCCTCAGGGCAATATTAAGAATGGGATCTGTTCTCCTAAATGGTTGGAAGTTCACTAATACTTTATGGGGCTGAAAATACTTTGGGTTGTTGAAGGTTGGGTATTTACCCTGTGATTTTACACACCATGAAAATCCTAAATTCCAGGTTCTGACATCATTTTCTGGGTTCAGTGCCACTAAGAAATACAGCAACAGCCCTGCCAACAAATACTGCATTGCAGTTCTCAAGTCAGGATTTTGCCCTCTCTGATTTCCTAGGCAAGTGTCTTCCAGTGCATGCTTTTTGCTCAAGTTTGATTGTTTTTATTGCTGGCATTTATTTGGCCTTGCTTGAAAGTATGAACCATGCTCGGGAAGTTAAAGGCATTCTGCAGCAATCCAGCAACTCATTTCAGTTTTGAGACTGAGGTTTAAGGGAAGCTTAACTGAATTTCATTTTTTAAGATCTATCCTTTTTATGTAAATAGTGTTTATTTTCCCCCCTCAAAAATTTAGACGTTCACTTAAGATAGTGCCAAATACGTAGATCAACTGGCACTGCATTAATCAGCTGTGGTGTAGTTGGAATATATAATTTTGTCAGCCTGGATTTGACTTCTGCTGTGCCCTGGCTGGATCCATCCATTTCCCTTGAAGCCATGCCACGTAAGGCTTCTCTGCAGAAGTCTGGTACATGTAGCTGTCTGTACAGCTCAGCTCCTCTTGTCTTCATGAGGTTTTGAATTCCCTGCACTGTTTTATGTGTAGCTTCCCTCTTTTGCTGTCACCCAAGTATTTCTAGGAGGCTTTTGTTGCACTTTGAATTTTCTCCCTGTCTCTAGTTCTGAACTGGATTTTTATGCAAGGTGGGGAAATTCCTAGGAGCACCACATTAATCTTCAAGATCAGGCTTCACTTGTGCATCCCCCTTGTCTTGGCCCCTCAAAAGGGAGGAATATTGCCAAAGGCAGTTGCTATTTATTATCTCATGACATTTTTTCTATAATGACTGTGAAACTGGACTCTGCTCTTAAATCCTTAATTTTGTCATTAAATTTGGTCATTAAAGAGGTGTTTCCTCTCCAATGGACTGAAATTGCTCCTTTCTGTGCAGTCACATTGGGCTTTGTGTGTTTTACTCAACTCCATCTGTTTCCTTTTTCAGTCATTGAGTGAATGCTTTTCTATAGCATACAGGTGTCTTCTGCTTAAAACAAATCACAGAATGGAGATAATGGCCTGCTCTCATTTCAGCCCAGGGTGTGCAGTTGCATGACAGACCTGTCATGTGTTACAAAGAGAGTCTGTGAAGTTCTGCTTGGATTTTGGAGCGAGTTGTTTCATTTAGAGAGCTGTAATCTGAATAATCAAGAAGTGGTACCTGTTTCTCCCTGAAAGAGCTGTTTCCAGTTCTACATGTGGTTTGTCTTTTTAATTTGTTAATATTCCCTGAATGTCACAGGACCATTATATAAAAGCTGAATGAAAATGGGGTGGAAATGCATTTGCATTGCTATTATCTCATTAATCTGTTATCAATAATTGAAAAAGTGGTTGCAGAAAAGGCACTGTGAATATTCATACAAGTATTCATTTTTATAAATTTTTACATCAAAGGCACTGCAGGCCAGCTGTTAGGGGAGCGAGTTTCTATGTCACATGACTTAGACCTTGGCTATTTATGAAAAGTTACACTAGCTCATATAATTTAAATTCAGCACAATTAATTATGTCCAGCTTTTAATGAAGATACATTTGTATGCCTGTTTCACATTTAAATGTGTTTAATTTGCATACAAAAATTAAAAACTTAGCTAATCTAATGTAAGAATAGAGTACATTCGTAAGTTTGTAGTTTTAATTTTATCTTAGTTATGCTGCAGCAATTTGTCTTCTGTAGCCAAGATCTTTAATCAGCTGCAAGGTAAATAATGACTTCTCTTTTTAGAAATAGCAGTGGTGATGCAGCTATGTAAATAATGACCAAAAATTGCAGATATTTTTATTGCCTGGCTTTTCATGCCATTTTTCTCTTTGAGGCCACAACAAGCTCAAGCTATGTCCTTGGTTTCTTTTAATTTTTTTCTCTTGCACCTTTTCCATCTGCCAGCAATGGTCCTGGGTCTCTGAATTTGATCAGACATTAGATAATTACTCAGACCTCCAATCACAGCAAGGCTGATGTCCTACAGAAGAGTAAATTTTATTTCTGCTGTACATAAGGAACACCTTCACTATTGAAACAGAGAGGAAGAAATCAGCCTCACAAGGACTGTTGCCTATGACATGTCTGGAGCTGGTTTTGCTCTTCCTTATGCCATGTTATAATGTCAACTTTTTAACTCTTTGTCTCCTATGGCAAACCACACAGAAAGCGAAATGATTAATTCTGTAAATTTGGTTCCATTAAAGTTGCTTATACTGGTATAGTCCATAGTCCCTTTCTAGGAACTTCTCAACTGTTCTCTGGAAACTGGGCTTGAAGAGAACAAACCAGGACTTGAACTTTAAATCTTCATCAGCAAAGTCAAGTAGAAAGCTGGTGAACAGCTGCTGAGTGGCTGATTACCTGTCTGTGTGGCAGTGCCAGTGTGGGAGAGCTGCTCTTTGTGTTTGTCCTCATCCAGTAAGATTTTGCAGGTTTTGCCTAAGGATTCTTCCCTGTGCTTCAGAGTTCAGTGCTGGCAGTGAGGCAACCCCTGCATCGAACGTTTTGACCTCCCTCAATCCTGTTTTCTTTCTGCTTGCACACTCAAGTGTGCACTCAGGCCTAGGTACCAGAAATAGGGGGAGGGGATACCCTTGCAGCAATTATGAGCAAAATCAGCATTGATAAAACTGTTCAGTTGTTCAAGAGGGCTTTTGGCAACTCTTACAGCAGTCCTTGTTCTTTCATGCAGGTTTCATAATATCAGTGGGCTGTGCCCCATTTGAGTGACCTGATGCTACTACAGTGTAGAAACAGGGTTTTTTACTTCTCGTTTTCAAAGAAGAAAAGATTCAGAACAGTAATATTGAGCACAGTTTTGTAACAAATGTTTTACCAAGAAAAGTATATTAATAGTATCCTGAAGCCAACTACTTTAAAAATCAACTGTGAATCTGAGGGAGTTTGTTTTTCCTCTTAAGCAGACCCTATAAATATTTTGTGGACTTTAAACATCCAAAGAGATATTTTGGAGTTAGAGGATGGATTTGTTATGTGACCTTAGGTACATGACTCAACTTCCCTCTGCCTTGGTTTCACCCGCTGTAAAATGAGCTGTTAGCACATTGGAGGAGGTAATTGTGTTAGGAAGTTGAATTGCTATTTGTAGAGTATTCTGAGATTTTGGATGAAAGGTGCTATAGAAATTCCTTTTGCATTGACTTCTGTATCTTGATCAATAAAAGTATGATTTAAAGATATTACTGTTGTATTTGCAAAAGGAGTAAAGAATTAGAATTGCAACACTGCCAAATAATAATAGAAGAAGGGCTTTAATTCCATGTGTTATTATTTGTGTTCCTTCCTTTTGATAGCTAACTAAAAAAATGCTCTCAGTTTCAATATTTCTGTAAGGTTTTTACTTCTTTAAGGTAATGCACCTACAAATTTAGTTACTGTTGTAGCTGTTCATCCGGAAGAAATGTTGAAATATGAGGTTTTTTCCAACCTTAAGGGTGAGTCTGACATCAG
>NW_008238321.1:3848346-3870052 GCF_000691975.1 Corvus brachyrhynchos
AAGGATCAAAAGGAGAACTTCTCTCTCCCAGCCGGATGCCTTAACTATTAAGCTGAAGAGATGCTTCCTGTTCCTTTGTCTTTCTAGAATAGTAAATATTGAATTTTCTTCTGCTCCACAGCACAAGTTCATGAGGATGTGAATCTGGGTGGGGACCATCCTAGCAGAAGGGATGCATCTTTCTGGGTAGGGAATTTAAATTGAAATCCCACTCCGTTGGAGCAGTGGTATAACCATGAGCTTATGATGTAAAATGCAGAGCGCTTCTCGCTCTTATGTGAATGCAGCAATGCTTTAGAGAGAGTGACCACAATTGTTTTGATCTTGACTTTGCTGATACTGCTGTCAAATGTTTCAGATTGGAACCATTGACTTATTCCTTGGATTTTGATTTTGAAAGGAGATAGCTACCAAGATGCTTGGGATAGCAAGACTATGGAAATGCCTAGGAAAACTTCAGTGACTTTAGGCTCATCCAGATGAAGTGATCAGAAAGAAATGGGCTTTTCATGGTATGTTGTTGTTTAAGGTTCACCTTTCTGCCTAAATCTGTCACTAAGAGAGACAAGCTTTGTTCTTTTGCTGATTGAAAATTGCTCATGACCAAATGTGGAAGTTTCACATCTTTCTTCATAATCCATAGTTGTGTAACAAAAGCACGGAAACCAATGAGCCTCTTACCAAATAAATACCATGGCTGAAAATGTGTTTTCTTGAATATCAGTGGCAAAAATCTTTGTGGCTGCAGTAGGTTCAGAATTTCTCAGTGAGCTTATTTGAATATAAGCCTTACTTGAGAGGTTGCCCTGAAACTATGTAATGTTGTTCTCTTCCCCAGCTTAAGTAGTCTTCAAGGTCACTGTGTGGCATAGAGTCACGTGGACATGCATTAGCATTGTGAATGCTTTCTTTTTCTTGTAAAATACTGCAGGGGTTTTTATTTCTTTTCCTTATTGACAATGCTCTTAACTCTGTGGGTCCATAACATGGCTCTGAATATTCACACCACTTCATACAGCTGTGGGAAAATATAGATTCCTGAATGACAATTCTGTCCTACAGTTTTTGTGAAAACAGGCATCCAGGAGTGGGAAGAAGCCTCTGAAGTGAGAGAAGAGAATCCACAAAGCAGTGAGCCCTTACAAAAGCTCTAAAGACAGTAAAAAACCAAAAACAAATCCCCAAATCCAAACTTTTGTGCAAGCTTACTGTCACAGTCAGAAGCTATGAAAATACATAGGGACATTGTTTCTCGCTAGATGTTTACAGAATTGTTTGTTATCTGAATATATTTTAAGAACTATGTGAAATGCAGAGCTTTATTCCAGCCAAAAAGTCTGTGTTTCAAATGAAGGGCTAGAAATGCAGAAAGCAAGCCAGTGGAAAGTGCTGAGGACAGGAGAGCAATGGAATTGCTCCAATGACACACCAGACAACAGCTGAAATGAAGGAAGTGCCTTTTGGGGGTGGTTTCTCTGTAAGGCTGTCCCTATGTAATTTATAGCAGTTTGTAACAAGGCTTTGTTTCTACAGCCGTGAGTTTGCTGAGATGACGGTGTCATTACCTGAAGCTATGGGAAACTTATACTTCTCTAAGTAATGGAAGTGAAAACTCAAGGAAAGACAGAAGGGTAATGAATCCTGACTCAGAGACAACATGAGAATTTTGCCCAGGGAAATACTGCGCTGCTGCCTTTGGTGGTGCTGTTAATCCTGTCTAAATGTGTGATTGCTTATTCATTTGCCTTTCCAAGCTGGCATCTAAGACAATAGGTTCAAAGGCTTCCAGGATATAAACCAGCTCTGTGTGAGAGTTCTTGCAGGATTTCAACTGAAAATCAAAGAAGTATCATTTGTACACTAGCACAAGTTTATTCTTGGGTGAGGGGAAAAAACTCACAGGGACAGAGTTTGTATTAGCTGCCCCAGATATGAATTGGATCCAATAAATTCACAGAAAAATGTGTTCCATACAGTAAAATAAATAACTAATGACCTGTGTTTTGCATTAAGGGGCTCACTCACTACCATGGACCACAGAAGAATTTGCTCTGCATACATGAAGTGTGTTGGAAAACAGACTGCGTGGGGAAGTTTGAGCTAGACAGCATTCTGTTGGTAGAGTGGGGAATGGGCAGGATGATGAGAGATCTGTCTGCAGCCAAGAGGAAGGAGTGTGGTTACTCCATGGCTGATCACTGGCTATTCTCATCTCATAGGCACTGGGGTGGCTCTATACGAGTTGGGGCAATTTTAAGCCCTACTAAGTTGCAAGAAAGGGCAAAGGGCATTTATATTCATTTTTGCAGCCCTCCTTCTATTTTGAAAATTCAGAGATCAGCCTGTGGCCTGCATTGATTTCTGTCCTAAATATTTGGTTTTCTTCTAATACTATTTTGCCTTTATTCAAGACATTCTGAAAATGAAGACTATTTTATGTCTTTGGATTCTTTCCCATGGTTTTTTACTGACAGAGGTAAAGAAAAATATGTAGTGCATAGAACCCTGCGTAAGTTTTGTAGAACCTACTTTTTGTGGCTCAGTGTTATTCCTCTCCTGGCCCCCTTTACCACTTCATCTATTTACTGATTTCTTACAGTGATCTGGAGAGAGACCAAGCACAAAAAGACAAACCATATCAACCTCTTCTTCTCAGACATTGTTTGAAAAGAGCTTGTCCACCTCCAGACACAAGACTACATTTTGTTTCCCAGTGAAATAAAATTATTTCAAGATAAGAGATATGGAAAAAGACAAATATGTAGCCCCAAACATTTCTTCTCTTCTTTTGATTATTTTAATGGCAGTTTATGGAAAGGCTGAAGAGGCCAGAATATTTCTGGGTTTTGAGACACATTAGGAATGGTTTAGGATAGGAATGTAATTAGACTGGGTAAGGGCAGCCTCTGGTCTCAGCAATGTTCTTTAACCCCGACAGCAAAGTCTGCTGCCTGGCTGGGAACGCTGAGACAGATTCTGACGAACTCCTCAGGCATCAGACATGATGTGTGGTTCACCAGAAGCAGGGTCACCATTCCCTGGAATACAAGAGTAGCCACATGTCTAGAAGCATCCCTCTTCTGACAACGTGCCAGACACAGCACTGCAAAGTTTGGCTTTTTTCTTTCTCTTTTTCCAAATGTTTATTTACTGTGTGAGTTTAGGCAGGTTTCTCCTTGCACACGTAAAACAGATTTTCCAGCTGGGCTTTGTATATTTGCCTGCATTGATTTACATAGTATTAAATTGCAATATTTATGATTCAATTTTGCAAAGTGCTGCAGTGATACTGTGATTTGGTTTTGATCAAAATACTCCACACACACACACATTCTACCTAACCTAGGGACCAGTGGCATGCAGAATACTTGAATTCAACCAGTATAAAAAAACCAAGATTTTTTTCTGATTAACCAAAACCAATAGGCTCTGTTAACCTGGAAACAAATGGTGGCTGATTTATATTAAATTAACATTAGAATTTTAAATATTTTCAGGAAACCTGAAATCTGTTGCGTGCAGATAGATGAAGATCACAGTACTTGGTTGTATTCTCAAGTGATTTAACATTTTAAATTCAAGAACCAACATGCTAAACTGCTGGTTCAGTATCATGCAATGAATGATAAACTTAAGAAGGAAGTAAGAGTGCCAGTTCTATTCTTGATCCAAGGGATGAAATTGTAAAAGAAGTCTAAGAGAATTATGTACTAAAATCTCTGACTTTTCTTTGAAAATGCAGCCAGTGGCTGTCCTGTAACTGTAAATCTGTATTTTCATTATTTTTTTTCCTAAAGGCCTCTAAGCTTGTGGCTTTCATGGAATCTACAATGGCAAATACATATGAAAAGTTCTACTGTGAAATATTTATTTCATTTTATCTCATTTAAGCATATTTATCAGTTTGAGTTTTACTGGAAACCTTATATATGCTATGAAAACTTGCCTTTTGAAATAGAAACTATCTAAGGAGTCATGCTGTCATGCTTAACTTCTGAATAAAGCATGACTGCAACATAAACTGATTTAGGAAAGGAGAGTTTGGTTTGCTTTCTAAAAATGCTGTCCAAAGCCAAAGAGGTTAGCACTTAGGGGATTTGCTTAAAAGGGTTCTTCCACTTCTTCCTTCGGTAATCTTGCTTGCTTTTTCACTGGGTGGTTTTCAGTGCTTCTCAGGATAAATCTGATTGTGTCAGAAGTTTGCAGCAATACTTTCATACAGCAACAATAATATGAAATTGTTTTTAACCTTTCTGGTTGGTGAGGACCTTCAGTTTGTTTAAGGGCAGAGCCTCCTCAGGATTGCAGGGGCAGTGCTGGCTCTGCATGTGCAGGAGCAGTGTGCAGTGCTGAGCAGTTGGAGCCTTGCTCCTGCAGCCAGGGGTTCCAGCAGCTGCTCAGGGGTGCCTTGCTCCTGGGGCGCTGCAGGCAGGGGCTGCCCTGGCCAGCTGCACACAGAGGGGACGTGGGGCACTGCAGGAAAGAGCTCACCGAGTTCTGCAGCAGGGTTTGGCATCTAAACAAGCCTGTCTGGTTTTCCTTCACTTGTCAATTTACCTTATCTAACACTGACTGAAAATGCTCTGCTATTCCTGACCACATTTATTGGTAATAATTGTTCTTAGCATGAACATAATCTAATTTTCTTTTCACGCGTTGCTGTTGGCATTCTTCTGTGTGCTCAATTTTGTTTTCAGTTTTAATACTTTTGATTGTTTGTTTCTTTTAGTATACTGCTGGTTATAACTCTCACACATATGTCTGAATCAGCTACAGATAAGCTGCAAATACCAGATGTGATGATATAGGAAGCTGCATGAGAACACACAGAACCCAATTTCAGAGTGTGAACATGTAATTAAGATGTGTTTTTAGTTTTGAAATAAACCTACATTTTTCTGCCTTTAAAATGGAATCATACCAGATTTACACTATTATTTCTCAACATGAAGAAAGGCCTTAAAGGCTTTTTGAATTGTACTGGTTAAATGAAAAAAAAAAGTCCCAGTGATGTAATAGCTATTTTTTGCCTAATTTAGTTTTATTTGATCTGTTTCTTAACTGCTTTAATTTAAAATAATTATTAGTAATTGTTCTGGAGTGAAGTTGATTTTTTTTTTCCAAAATAGTTCTGGCATAAGGTTGTTCCTTTAGAAAGTTATCTTTTTCTATTCTTTTCTCAGGAGGAAAAAATTGAAAAAAAATAAAAAAGGTAGTAATTTCGTAGCTATACTCATACACATTGAGTTCTGGATTTTTCTTCTCCTTTTCTTCTTTTCCTGTCTCCCTCTTTTTAGATTCTATGTCATTTGTATTGTTAAAGTCTTGAGCATGGTTGCCAGAGGTTTCCAACCTACATTTTTCTGCCTTTAAAATGGAATCATACCAGATTTACACTATTATTTCTCAACATGAAGAAAGGCCTTAAAGGCTTTTTGAATTGTACTGGTTAAATGAAAAAAAAAAGTCCCAGTGATGTAATAGCTATTTTTTGCCTAATTTAGTTTTATTTGATCTGTTTCTTAACTGCTTTAATTTAAAATAATTATTAGTAATTGTTCTGGAGTGAAGTTGATTTTTTTTTTTCCAAAATAGTTCTGGCATAAGTTGTTCCTATTAGAAAGTTATCTTTTTCTACTCTTTTCTCAGGAGGAAAAAATTGAAAAAAATAAAAAAGGTAGTAATTTCGTAGCTATACTCATACACATTGAGTTCTGGATTTTTCTTCTCCTTTTCTTCTTTTCCTGTCTCCCTCTTTTTAGATTCTATGTCATTTGTATTGTTAAAGTCTTGAGCATGGTTGCCAGAGGTTTCCAAACCAGAGATGTGTGTCAAACTGAAAGGAACTAGCGTTCCCTGGCAATTCCCAAACTTGCCCTGTCAGAAGAAAATTAGTTTCTTCAGGTTTTCATGCAGCTTGGGCCAAGTCCAAGGCAGAGCAGAAGTGGTGCCTGCTCTGAACAGAGCCCTCGTGTAAGGCAGCAGCATCAGTGACTGACAGCCCAGGAAGAACTGGAAATGCAGCTGTCTGCCATGAATAGTTAATAGTGCACACACCAGACTGCAGCCACAGAGGAGTGTACAGCTCCTCTCTCCCTTTTTTCCCAGGAATTACAATCGTATCAATTGCTGGCAAAAATGAGCAGCAGCAGTGCTGAGCTGCAGCTCTTCCTCCTCCCCTGTGGCAGGGCCCCGGCTGCTTTCCACACTAGCACCTTCCGTAGCTTAGAAAGCTTTGCAGGCTTTCCCACTACAAAAACTACCTGTTGTACTTAATATTTCCCTTAGACTGGGACCAAAAATTACCATCTTTGTGGTAATTTTTTTTTGATGCTGTAGTATCATAACTAGTACATATCAGATTTTTTTTTTCAGCTTCTCTTTTCTTCTTCAAATAAGCTGTTAGGGGGAAGGATTTTTGCAAAAATTAACTGTGCATTACAAATCATGTTACTGCTCTTCCTCCATGGCTCAAGCCCTTTGTTGTTATAGTATGAATGTGTAGGAATAAAGCAATTCTCTGTGACTTTTATCTGTGCAATTTCTTAAAAACACATTTACTGTCTTCAGAGCCTCCTTGGCAGAACCAAAATAGCAGACAGATAATTGCTGCTATTTATGTGATATTGTTAATAAGGGATTCATTCCTATCAGTTATCTTACTATCTTTTGTGTTCATGGGTAATCCTGAAGAATTTTGCACTCTGCTTTTGACATGTATCCATGTACGAAGATGAAAAGTCTTAAAACATGATATCACATGTTGAACACATGTATGAAACTCTTGTAAAAATATCGCCATACATTACCTACAATGCTAATAGTTCAGAGGGGAAAATGGGTGGAGTATGTTAAGAGCAAGCAGTGCAATGTGTAGGCTCCGTGGTGGGAACTACTGAAAGCCACACTTCAGATAAAATCTAGATTTGAGCTGGGATCCCACAGTGTTGCTGTTTATCTGCAAGTATTCACAGTTGTTTTTGCATGTTTAAGATCAACCTCTATGCTTAAATAATTGATTAAAAAATTTGCATTGCGGAATGAGAAGTATGTTTATATTGCAAAATAAAAGAGTTACAGAGAGGGATGTTTAGGAAGGGCTGCAAGTGAAAATGCTCAGCACTGCTGGACCTTGTCATCGCGTGAGCTGAGCCTTGTTTCTACTGGCTCACTTATTGCCTGAGCATAAAGCTTTACTTGTGTCTTCACTTAATGTGTAAAAAAAATCTCATGCATAATTCATCAGCATTTCCTACAAATAGGTTGGAATAACCCATGCTTGATTTAGATTTACTTGTTTTCTTCCTGGGACTGCCACTGATCTCAATAGATGGAAATAAACCTGGTCACTGTAAGCTTGTTACTTCTGAAGGCTCTATCTTCAAGGACAAAAGATAAGCAAAAGACAGGATTCTCTAGTGGTCAGCTGGGTTCCTGGTACTCTTATTTTAGATCTGCTGTTATGTCTCAAAAAAAGGAGAAAATAACTTTTTGTTTAATATTGATTCATTATCACATAATAAGGATTTTTAAAATTAATTTGTTTCTAGAGAACCAACCTAATTTTCAGTGGAAGAGGGTGAGTTCTACAATGGTGGGTAACTGATGGAATGTGGAGTGGTGTTTATAAGCTGAACTTTTATGAATGGTGAAGATTTAATTTTCACTATTTTAATGTGCTGATAAAAAAAAGGCTGTTTCTTTGTGGTAGGGAGCATGTGTGCAAAGAATATCAATGTCAAGAACAAGAATTAGGATGCACAAATTTAAATTTGCTATTTTGGCATGAAAAATGGGTTAAGATTTAATAAATTTTTATAAATATTCTTCAGCCACCATAAAACCAGCTAGTGGACCAAATTCAGAAAAAAAAATTCACTAGGTATGAGTCCTACCCAGAGAACTAAAAGTTTAAAGTTTAAACCTAAACTAAATGTACCTCAAGGTCAGATTTCCTTTCTTTCCCAAGTTCAGTGTGTTGTTAAAGTCTAAGAAATGAGACAACATAGATGGCAGTGTTTAAGAACATCTTACTTTAGTGTTAAAACTGTTTCTTGTAAAAGAAGGAGTATTTGCAGTTTCCTTCCACCTATCATGATGTTGCTTCTGCCAAGACCAACATATATCCCCAAAGTTCACAAATCTGTCTGTTTGCTAAAGGATGGAATGTGCAATGGCTGCTTGGAAGTCTGACTGCTTAGAGCAGCATTCCCCATCTTCAGAAAGAATATCCTCTTGTAGATTTTACAGTAAGATGTTGGTTTTTAAAAGGCCAAAAAAGAATGTCAGCAAAGCAGATGATTTTGCTCAAGATACTGAGGGTCTGCACAAACAACACATTTATAATTAAAATATGAGTACTTTACTGGAAGAAGAAATGAGTGTGCTGGATGATAAAACAGGAAAATATTTTGATCAAGACTCTCCAAGCATTTTATATTTACCTATGACAATGTGCCTGTAGGTAGTTGGGTAAATAACAGAGAAAATAATTAAATGATTTAGTGGAAGCAAGAAAAGGTCTTCTAATTTCATCTGCATGCACTGGGCAGGATGCAAAATTTGCTGGGTCTCATCATAAGAGTGAAATAAGTAATGCTTCACTTCCTGTGGCTGGGGAATGGGAAGGCTGAGGGAAGGTCCTGGCAGGGGGATTGGTAAAGCAAGCCTTGCTTCTGAGTGCTGCTTGGCTTTTCTCTTATGCCTGAAGAAGAAGCAAGGATAAAAATATGTAAAACTTCCTTAACAAATGAACACTCAAAAGCTTCAAATTCTCCAGCCATGCTGGGCTGGGTAAATAATAATAATAAAAAGATACCAAGCTTTTATGTCACACTTCCTTGAGCCAAATCTGTAGTTCCAGTGTTGAGTTGGGCAGATCACAGTTGAGCATTATTTATGACACAGCACATACCTCTGGATATATGAAATCACTATCTGAATCACGCTCTGGATATTACAAGTGATACATTAATCTGTGCTTCCATGTCAGTTTTTCATGGTGTTAAATCTAGTGAGATACTCCCATGTCCCAGATTTTTTTTTTATCCGTCTTTGTGTAATTGCTTATAGAAGAGGTAACTGAAAATTTCTTTAGTCTTTGAAAAGAAAGCACAAGTCCTTTTTAAGCCTTCCAAAGGAACATGAATATTTACTCCTCAGTGGAACAGTGTGGTTGGTATAGGAAAGTAAATTACTACAAACATATTGTGTCTAATAATTTTGTAGTTCTGCTTTTTCTAAAAGTGGGATGTATTTACCCTGTGAATGCATGGGTAGGCATGCTGTGTGTTTCCATTTTTCCAATTACAGTGTTACTTTCCAGGCCAGAGCACAGTGAACTACAGGGAATGGTGCAGTCTCATGGTGAGATAGGAATCAAATTCTTAGGAGGTCGTTGTGAAGTCACTTCTATTCTCAACAGACAGATCTTGTACCAGCAAAGAGTTACAGTCATTTCTATGGAAATTGAAGGGCTGAAGCTTAGGAGAAGGCAGCCACACATTTCCCATCAGACAGGAAGATGGTTCAAAGATAATAGCCCATGGCTAACCTTGGGGTGATTTTCCCCTTGGATCCTTCTGTGTGTGCAGAGGACACAGGACCAGGTCAGTTTTCTCATATGCTTCACCTTTCTGGGGGAGTTGTTGCCTGGTGCCTTGGCACACTTGTGGCCACACTCCTTTCTGCAGGGACCTAACCAGGGGATATTTATTCTCTGAGTGCCATATTTGCAGAATCTCACTTTGCAGTTTTGCAACTGCAAGCAGAGCTGGTTCACTGTCTAATGTTTCCTCTGGGATCAAAGAACTGTGCAGCTTCAAGAAATGCTGGGAGCTGTAGACTCAGAGATGTGGTGGTGGGTCTGCTGCCAATTATATCCTCCTAGCTCCACTATATCAAATCAATTAGATCTGATTTAATCCCACAGGAGACTAACAACTCCCAGCATAAGAGAAGGCTTTCTGGGTCTGTGTTTCAGGGAGGAATTCTGTCCATTGCATTTTTGTTTCTTTTTTTTGGCAATGTCCACTCAGTTCCTCAAATGTTTGTGTGTGTGAGAGAGAAGGGAAGAAGAAAGTTTATCGAAGAAATATAAAATCGTGTTAAACTGTAGAAAAATTAGAAATATTTTACTTGCATGTCTGTGCATGTCCCCAGCAGCTGAGTGATCGTTTTCCCAGTCCTCTGGGGATTTAGAAGCTGGGTTTGGGGGTATTTTTTAACTTCTGCAAGAAGGTCTAAAATTATTTAGTGACTTTGTGCTCCCTTAAACTCAGGAAAGAAAATTAACTGTTACTGAGCTGGGCTCATGGAACAGTGTGACTGAATAGGTAACTAATAACTCAGGGTAATGAGGCCAGTTGGAGCTCTAGGAAACTCTTAATCAACAGGATGAACTATAACCCTTCCACCTTAGCAGCGTGGAATTTGAAGTTGGATTGTTCATGCTTTCCAAATGAATGTCCAAATGATGTACATAAAAATTTGTGATGAGCTACCTTTGCATGTCCTGGGATTTGAATTTCATGAAGGTGTTCAGCTACAAGATCTCCATCCACTTGTAGCTTTAGGCATCTCAGTATTGTTAAGTGAGCAATAACCATTTAAGCATGGAGTAAAAACATGGTTGATGAACTGGAAATAAGAATAATTTATGCAGAAAAACCTCTTTCTGCACTTTTCACATAAATAATCAAATACTCCAAAAGCACTGAAGGAAACCAGGATCATGTCATCTCAGGTGACCAAAAAATTGAAATTTCTAAGCACTGGCTGTTTATTGCCACACAACATTCAATGGTCACACCTGCTGGGACTGGTCTTGGAGCTCATTAACCCTCAGATAGTATCAACTCAGATAGTATCTCACATTCTGAGATGGGAAAAATTTGGCATTGTTGAAAAGAGATTCTTGGCTTGAAAATGGAAAAATAATGGATGAACCGAGTGTACCTATTAGTAAGTCAGATCAATCAGCCAGGTAGGCTAGAAGGTAGATTTCTTATCTATTTGTTCAGGAAATATGTGTTTCCTATCTCGTTTCAAAGTGGTCTTCTGCCTTCTGCTGATTATTCCCTGGTCGTGTGTGTGCCAAGGTAGAAGGAGAGTAAAATTCTAGTGCAGTGAAGAAAACAGTAAGCACATCTCAGCTCACTGGTGCTGTATTCCAAGCACTCATCTGAGAATTTAAATAGGCACAGAATGTCCTCACATCATTCAGAGATGGAAATGCCAGCAGGCAGTAAGGGGAAAAGGTGAATGTGGTCAGAAGCCATGGTCAGTACTTAAGGAATTCTGGAAGCTGCAACAAATAAAGGAATTCCTAACAAGAAATGAGGAAAACATCCTCTCCCATTGCGTGTAAAAGGGTTTGATTGTGCAGTTTGAGCTTGTTCAAGTAAAAATATTTAGCTTTTTAAATAAAATACATCCACAGCAACCTTTTCAACTTTCTTCTCCCCTGCAGTGCTGAATCAGACACTGCAATGCACACGTTGCAGTGCACACATGCATGAACAGTCCAACGTCCAACCACACTCTGCTAAGCACTGTCATATGGAGTATGAGGTGTAGCTTTAAAATTGCTTCCTAGGGATCAGCTTGGTCTCACTACCAAGGTATGGGTCATTCTCACTCAGCAGCACAATGCAAATTAATAGCAAGGGTACTTCTGTCTCTTGTTTTCACAAGCACTTGAATTTTTATTGAATTTAATGGAGAACCTGAACATGATCAAAACAGAGATTAATGTGTCTCACTGCTTTTCCATAAACTGAATTTTTACAGCAGACAGTCACTGAGGAATGAGTAGCTCACTTCTAAAATTAGCCAAATTTTTAGGACATCTGTAGTTCAGAAGAAAGCAGCTGTGTAGAAATTAATTTAATACTGCCTCTGGTAAAGCTTCACTTTTTCAGTTATCTAAACTTCTTACCACTTATGGCCACATTCTGATGAGGGATATTAATGTACCATAGCTACAGTTGCTACAAAGCACTGGAAATGCCTCTTCCTCCAAACCCTTATTAAAGAAAAAGGTTAAGCACAGTGGACTACACCTGAACAATGGGATCATGCAGAGTAAGGGGCACTTAAATGAATATGGTTTGCCTCAAATGCATGGAGAGATGTAGAACACATCCCTTATGAAGTTTCTGTTGTGGCAAATGAATACACCCCCAAGCCACTATCAATGAATGCAAAAGGAAATGGACTATACACACTCATTAACCGGCTATGGGGATCCATAAATACAAGTCTGAATGTTTTGCCCTGTGATTTGAGGTCAGGGTGAACTCAGTCTATATCTGGTTGTTCCAAAGATGTTGTCAGGTTAAATTTGTATTGGTGGGCTTGATGTAGGCCAGCTCCTGTTTCCTGTCAGAGCTCTCTGAAAGCCAGCATGATCCCTACAATGTGCAGTCTGGAGAGCTGCATGTCAGCGTGGTCACAGACCTGGGCCTGGCTGGTGTCATGGAAAAACCTCTTTGTGACCTTGGGATGTATTCAAGAGGTACTCTTGGGAGGAACCAGGGCCTTGAGAGTCTAAAGAGGGTTGAAAACCGAGTGTAATTTAGTTCTTGTTCTGTAAGTCCAGACAGAAGGTGTGAATGTGTAACAGTTTCAAAACCTCTCTTCTTTTCTGCTGAGAAGTTTGGATCACAATGCAGCACTTTTTCACTTTGTGAAAATTCACCTGCATCTAGAACTTGGTTAATGTGGTCTGAGACCAGTAGATCTGTAGGAGGAAAAAAGAGAAGGCATAGGAAGGATAGGGGAAAAGCATGGGAAGATGGTACAATCCACCTGGAAGAAAATGTCCCTGAAAGTTATGTTTGATTTAGTTTAAGATTCTGAGAGGCATTATACAACTTCTGGAGCTGAAGTGCACAATCATTCAAGGTTGATTTAACTGTATGGTTATAATCTAGCTGTTTTAAAAACTTGTACTCAGACACACAAGAAATACCTAAGTTCTAATTTAATAATTTTTTTGAAAGGTACATTCAGTGGCTCTTGGGCAGATGAGAAAAATTTCTTAGAGTGTTTCATCTCTCATTTTGTTATGGTTAAATACCTTTTAGCTTTGATGATTGGCTTGTCCTAAATTGACATCTGAAAAAGAAGCTCAATAACAGTGCATAAATCTGTCATAGTCACCACATCATTACACAGTAGCACCTTTTGAAGAAGGAATTATAAAGCTGCTTGGTATTCAAAACCCAGCAGAAACCTATTAACCCTTGTTTTTATAAACAGACTTAAAATGCCACTTGTAAGATACAAAACCAACAAGCTAAAGTAAAACTGAACTATTTGAGATGGGACTTTGATGTACACTTTGTTAGAGGTCTGGTATCCTGAAGTGCAGCTAAAGGAATGTCAGTTTGTGATGAAAGTTTTTTCTGGCATGGTGAATAGTCAATTCTTAGGTCAGAAAGCTCTTAGCTGTTCTGCTGTTTTTCTAGATAAGTATCTCTGTCGGGAAATAGGGAGTGTGGCATTACTCTAAATTTTTGGGGAAACTATGTCAACATCCATATGTCAAACCTAAGCGAGGGTTAGTGGGAAGACCCCCAAGTTCTTAATGTATTATTGTCTAGAAGGGGCCTTTTGTCATCACAGGGTGTGCAGTAGGTATTTACAGTCCCTGAAAACTATTATAAGCTTAGACATTCAATATGAAAATTCTTTTGAATGTTTTACTACTGTCCTTTTCCCTCCCCATGACTGTTTCTTTGAGGATGTTCTCTCATTTACTTAATCAGGCACAGAAAATAGCCACCACTGGGATCTTTATTAGGAGTTTTATCATGCACTAATTGTTTGTAATCATAACATCTCAGAGCATTCTTCCAGTGACCTACTAATGTACATCTTGCAGGAAATATGAAAGCTCTTACTTCAGAACTGTGTGAGTGCCTTCTCTTTTTGGAAGTATTTAGCAGGTGATGTTTTTCTCTCTCATTTGTGTAGAAAGCTATGGGAAATAAACACCACAATCATATGTAGGCATATTATAGAATATCTCAGGTTAGAAGGGACCCAGAGGGACCATCAAGTCCAACCCTGCTCTTACAGGTTTGGGGCATAAAGAACTTGGGGCTGATCGCTGTGTACGATACAGGTGAAACTTGCTGAAAAATGACTTGCAGGGGCACAGCCTGGTTTTGTGTGCATGTATGAGATCACATCATATGATCACCAGTTCTTGCATGTAGTTTTCTTATCCCTTAATTGCACTCCTTGGCTTAATTTTCATTGTATTTTCAACTAACATGATATTCCATATTAAATTCTACCATGGGATATTCAATATGAAATTCTGTCATGAAATAGTCCAGATGAGCAAGACCTTGTTTTCAACTTGGAGGCAGAATGTCAGCTGCCAGCAGCAAGTGCAGCATGCTGAGCTAAAGGAGAAGTCACGCATCACGTCGCTTACTTACCCACTGCCTTTAGAGACGCGTACTTGTTGAGTTCTTTGCCTGGGGGCTGCTGCTCATATGGGTTTGTGATCTGTCCCAGGCTGGGATATGAATGTTGATGTGCCATCTGAGGAAGGAGGGGAGATGTTGGCATGACATTATTCATCTGTGGTGGATCTGTATTGAAGAAAATCATTAAGTAAAAAGTGAATTAGTCTTAAGGTTTTCACATCATTATTGAGTACAGATTAGACAGAATATATCCTGAGATTTAATGCAACAAAACAGTATTTACTGCAAAAGTGGGAGTTTGAGTACAGCAGACCTGTACTTCAAACAGTTAATGGCATGATTAAAAGCTGACAAGTGATTATAGCAACACACAATAACTTTTGTATAAAGAGATCTTTGAACTAAAAAATAGGTTTTCAAAACAATTGAACACTGACAATACTGAATTTGCTGCAGCACTAAGACACAAAGCAAAACACAGAGTTTGTTCCAAGTTAGACTGAATACAGGGCAGTAGAGTTGCTCTGTGCAGTAAAAGAGCCAGACTCATTTAAATTGGCTCAGGCTACTGCACATACACAGTTACATTGCTTTTAAAACCAGGAGCAGCTTGGTTATTTGCATGGCGTTATGTTGTATTCTGAAGATAAGCATCACAGTGAAAAATGTGCTTTTTTGCTTCATGACTATCAAAAGGTGATTTCTTCAAAGCACACACTTTGTCCTTCTGTTTTCTCCTCTTCCCTGGCGATGGGCATCATAACATCATACCAAGATAATGTTTTCTGTAGCAGACACATATAAAAACAGGAGCTAATCACTGCTTACATCCAGCTTTATGCCAGCACTCACCCTGTATCTTTTCTGAGATTTATTTGTTCCTTTATAGCAGAGAATACAGCCTGTATACTTTTCTCTCTAAGATTGTTTTTTTTAGTGTTCAATTCCAGCCTCTAAAACATTTGGTCATAATTGTATTCTGCACTCAATTTGCAACCCAAAATTTCAACAGATTTAAACATGATCAGTGTATCTTTTTTGCTGAGCCTTTCTCTAGGCTGTATATTGACATATTTGGAGCTGATTGGCAATTCTAGAACCTTCTGATGGCTTCTGCAATCACAGACAAGCACATGTTTCTCCTGCAATGAGACCATGGTGCTGTCTATGTGACAATACAGTAACTCCCACGGCGGCATCAAGCACAGCGTAGAGATCATGTAGACAGAAAGCTGGTCAGTTATGGGAAAGGCAGTTTATTGTGATGGATTGATTGGACCATCCTTCAAGTGCCCACAGGATCTGGCAGGAGCCAAATATCCCTGCTGTTGGCCAGGATTTTAAGGGAATTGAGCCACCTGGCTTTCCACAGCTCATTAATAAGCAGGAGCTTTGAAGTCAGTTAACAGATTTCCTGCTGGGAGATAAAAGAAAACAAAGGTGTTTTTAAACTTTCTTCCCTCTCTCTGGCCTCTGCTGTTCACACTGGGGCTGCCTCAGCCTGTGCAGAGCTCTGCCCATCCCATACCCAAGTTGGGAGGGCACCTTGAGGCAGTGGGATAAAAACAGTACCAGTGCTATCATCTAATAACAGGATGATTCTTCTTGCTGTTACTGGTTCTTAACAAGGAAGAATTGAAAATGAGAAACTTTTCTGTTTCAGAATTCCTCAAAAACTATTGGAACACCTTTTGAATCTTTTTTAAAGTTCTACCTTGAAAGGGTAAGTTGGTTAAGTCACAATTTCACAGAAACAGTTGTTATTTTAAGGTATTTTTATTTTGTAGTAAATAAAAACTCTTAGTATGTTTTTGTTCAGCTTTAGTACTTGCATGTCTGAGGCAACTGAGTGACTCTTGGAGCAGGAGTTTCTGAAATCCTATACCATTCCCATTCCATCTCTAGAGCACAGCTGAGGAAAGCCTCTTACTAGAATGGTTTGAACCAATGAATAGTTGACCAGTCTTTCTAAATCATCTATACTTTCCAAATATCTCTTGGGACCCTCACTGTGAGGCAAGTGTCAACCTTGTACCCCTACAGTCATTAATATTTTTTTTTGAGTAGAGCTAAATCAGTACCTTATGGATGCTACTATTATGAAGTTCCCTTGTGGCAATTCTCATTATTCAACCTGTCAAAACATCATGATTTCACTTTAATAAAAATATTATGAGCACCAGTATTGCCATGCTCACTGCTGAAATGACTTCCAGCCATGGAGACTTGTAAAACTAATGTAGATAAGGTGTATCTAACCAGGACTGTTTTCTGTATGTGTTTCTTACTTAGACATATCGGGTTTTTTCAGTCATTTCTTTAAACACCATGAAGAAAGTCACCCCAGGAATGTACTGGGGAAGATGAATTAGGTGAGCTTGGGCTCTGTCCAGGTGTTCAGTGACAGACTGTGTTCCTTCTCTGTTGCTGGGTTACTGATGGTGCTGGGGTTTGCTCCCTTGAATTTACAAAGATGTAAAGAAATATGTTTTCAATTTCTATATCTTCTTTGACTTCTCTCCTGTCTTGGTAAAAGCCCAGAACTCTTCTGAATTATGAATTTCAAGTGAATTAAAGACAGTCATTCTTACACTGCCACACAGACTAACACAGTGCCCCTCACTCAGAGCCAGATGCTTACACAAGACTACGTCATCACATAGAAGATAGCTCAAATTACTCATTCAATTGGCCATTTGCACAAAGTAAATTAAGCAAAAGGCCACCTCTGGCAAAGTGCATTGAGCCATCTGAAGAATGATTCCTATTTATAAAGAGGCTCCCATTGGAATGAACTCCTAGGGCCTACAAGAGGTATCTCAGCTTGATATATACATCTGTCTAAATCTAAATCAAACTAAATTTTAGTTTAACTGGCCATTCCTGGTGAATGTTGCACACTGTGGTTCACAAGCTCACTAAAGTGTGTGATCTGATTCCTTATCTTTTTTTTCTAGGAAGTGAGCAAACAGGACACTTTTGTCATTTTCTCCCCATGCAGTTAACATGATGGGGGTAAATTCACCTGTATTTGGAAGCTCTTTAGGAAATGTTCATAATTGAAGCAGCAATGGTGCAATGTAAATTCTGCAGCAGTCTGGGCAATGGGCAGTGTCAGTCTAACCACTGCAGGAGCCCAGTAAGCTGTGAACAACAGGGAGGTTTTCAGCAGCACTGCCTACCTTGGGGCAATCCACATTTGTAACTAAAAAAGGGATTGGCCTCAGCAGTGTCGTCTTATACTTAACACCACTTCAGTCTCAGCAATACTGACTAGGGATTCTTTCAGGAAATAAGACATTTGTCTACAACTACTTCACAAAGTGTTCATGTGAAATTTTAAAATTTTTTCCTAAAGTTAGAAAAAATATTAAGTGTTACATTTCAGGGAAGAAATAATAATCATTTGGATTCTTCAAAGTGTTCTGTGATACAAGGGATTGGTTTCGATTGGAAGAAAGTTTAACCAGAAAATCCATACCAGCTTTACCAGTGACCTCTCATGCCAAGTGAAATCCTTCATACTTAGAAACCAGATAGTCTGTGACTGGTATTTGCAAATAGCTGCTTCACTGAATGGGGACAACTTTAACCCGAAAGCTGTGACTGTGCTCAGAAATTATTTTTGGCAATGTGACACTGGTATTGTCCACCACAGTATTCCGTATAGCCAGCTGCACTGTGCCACTGCCAATTTATGTACTTATTTTTAAAAAGCAGAGAGTATGAACATCACAAAGACTCAAAAAACTGTTTGTGCCACAGCTTCTAGCATGAATAATCAGACCTGATTAGCAATGGTGCTATTGTAAAAAACCTGCAATATTCCCAACCTATCTTACTTTCTGCTGAAGTGAGGAAATGCGATGCCAGCCTGCTCCCTAACCTTCCGAGACTTTGGGGAGTTATTGTGGATGAAGTGTTTGTGGTTTGCTCTCTGTCTTCCTACTATCAGCCCAAAAGGAAGATTTTGAAATATGCTGGAGCTCATCACACACAAACTGGATGTCTGATGGGCAGAAAATGACAGGGGCAGGGAAAGAAGAACGAAGTTCTTCTTCAGTTTTTGACTGTAACTACCCTAAGACGTCTAGGTATAGAAAAGCTGCTGGGAGACACATGGAGAAGAAAATAAGGAGTGGGAGGAAGCTGCACCAAAACCAGTTTATAGCTAGAGAAAGTGGGGTTTATATCCCAGCCACTAACAGTGAGCCTTTAGAAATGACTGAGCCATTGGCTTCTGGTCTCATTCCCAGTAGCTGATGAAGATTGATCATTACCTTATCTTTTTACTACCTTGACCTATAACTCAGCCTATGCAATTGAAGCTGTTACAGTTAACTGTTTACTGCATTTTTCAAATGAAAATGTTTTTTGGGAGTGTTTCCACACCTCTGATTGCAAATTTTGGCGTTAGTGTGAATCACATGACACTAGTGTTAGAGGTCACTGTAATTATTCTGCACTCTGTCCAATTAAGATGGTGTTATATCTGATTTATGCACTTCATTCAGGAACCAAGCAATGGGCATATCAGCAATTATTAAATACAAATAAGAACTCAATGTAAAACACACGACACCAACCATAGTCCCATGTACAAACAGGGTAAGATAAGGCAAAAGCCTCAAAGCTGACTGGTTTGATTTCTGCACTTTTTATAGAATACACTGTGTATTCACCTAGTTCGATTAATCTTTTCAAGAAGCTGCCAGAGCTATGGGAGGCTCAGGGTTAGAGGAAAGGCTGTGAGGAGGCTGCAGCAGTAATGAGCTTGTTCACTGCTTCAGAGCCAAGAGCCTGCCATGGGCATCCCTTGAGCTCAGCCACTTCCCTCCTCCTCTTCAGCCACGGGAGAGTGAAACCCGCTCTGCAGAGTGGCCTGGGGATTCATTCCTTTCTGTACAATGAAGTCAATGATTCAGTGCTTGAAGACAGGGAAAATGAACAAACTCCATAGGCGCAGAATGGAATCTATTAGGAAATGAGTGGTTACAGGCATTAGGAAAAGCACAAATGAGACAGGCAATGCAGTAACAAAACAGGAGAGGGTGGGGGGAGGCCAGGAAAGCAGAATGAGATTTTGCTATAAAAGCCACCTGCAGACAGACATACAAAAGAAATGAGAGCAAGACAGACAAAAGAAGTCTGGGAAGTCAAAGGGGGAAAAAAGAGAAAATTCAGAGCAAAATATAATAATAGCTGAGCATTTTCAGATATTCAGGAGAAAAAGATATGCCCTGAACTAACTAAAATTGAAAATAACAGCTATGAAAACAGGAGAGATCTGAGTGATTAGAGAGTATCAGTGTAAAATTGTTCCCATCCCATCCAAAACTACACTGACACAAGATGCATATTTACTTCTTTGTTCTTGAGTGTAAATTACTTAATTATCAGACAAGCTCAACCAGCATTGTGAATCCATACTCATGTTCGCACAAGCCTCACCAAGAGAAGCTGCAGGGACTGTTTCTGAAAAATCCCACATATGATGGAGACTGTAGGATTTCAACAACTTGGCTATGGCTGTAAAGTAATTCTTTTCAGTTTCTTCCTGGATAATAAGACTGTTCTCCATTCAGGACTGAGGACTGAGCCTCCTGTTGGGGTCACACTCAAACCTTTGCCCTGTGTATTTGTTCTTGCCTCTCTGTAGGTTATCACACTGCAATTGAACTGACCCTCATGGAGATTTTGTGTTTGGGCATGTTCTTACACCTTTATAACTTGAGTTTTTTGTGTCTTTGTAGGTATTGTGATGCAGTTGCCCTTGTCTTTATTTACATTCTTTACCCCTTCCTTCAGATTTGCATTAAATGTTGTATTTTAAAGGACATTCTTATTCACACCCAGCCCATACAGGGGCTTGTTCTGCAGAAGCTGGTGCATCAAAATCAGCACCATGAGACAGTGCCATGTTCGTGCACATACAGACACACCTGACATGTGTGGTCACTGCAGCTGAACAGCCACTCTCTGCCCATGCCAAATGTGTGACATGAGGGTGCAGGAGCCCTGGTGGTACTGACGTGCAAAATAGTCCATGAGAGCTGTGTGCTTATCCCTTACTCTAGGGGTTATTCCCAGAAACAGCAAAACAGGTTATGCCCCAAAACTTAGAAACCTGAACCTTTTTGTTTGCATTTGCTGTTATAAATATCCATGGCCTTATTTCCCCCATAGCTGAGAAATGGTATTTCAGCTCTTATCAAATTAACGGCATTCTGCTGCAACATTTTCCACAGTCTAGTATAAGTCCTAAACTGAAAATTGTTCCTCTTATCTAATCTTAATTTCTCTGCCTTGCAATTTAACAGATTTTGTATTTTTGCAAGACCAGATGCTTGCAATCCGACTTCTTTATCATTCATTGTTGTAAATACTTTTTTACCACTTTTCAAATATTTTTCTCTTCTCTGAAATAATAATTTCACTCCTTTCAATCCTTCCAATCTTTGACCATTACTGCTGCCTTTTCTCAACACTTGTAGCTTTGCAATGCAACTTCGGGGATGAGGTTCTATACTCAGTAATGCACAGAGCTGTGTTGTTCTGTATATAATGCTGTTGTAAGTCATCTCTATATCTTTGTCCCTTATATCTGCAGACTTTTTTGTTTTCTCACCAATGATGCACAAGTCATGTGAGTAGTTGCCTTGGCCCTAAATGTGATAGCTCTGAGACAATACATATTTTTCATGACAATTTATGCTAGTCAGTGATCTGTTCTGTCTCTGCACCATATCACAAAAACATCCTTATAACACAGACAACCTACCCATCTAATCACAATCACAGAAAAGATCTGAGATGAGTGGGATGGCATTTCATCCAGCAAAAAAAAAAAAAGTTTCTATTTAATGGAAGTGACAGTCGACACTGTAAACACATGTCATCAAAATCCTGTCTTATGCCTTTTGCTGTCCTAGCAAGTCATTGTAGGAATCAGTCCCATGCTACTTGCTGGGGTTCTCTGTGCTGCCACTGAGTGTGGGAGTCTCTCAGCACACTGACCTCTGATGCTTCATCTTTTATATTCATTTCCTGCACAGCTAACCTCTTGCTCTGCTGCCGTCTCCCATGATAAAGGTTGTGCGGTCTTTCACAGACAGATAACCTCAGTGGATCTCTGAGGATGAGCTTTCCTTCCTAGTGCAGAAGATGCAGGAACATCTCCCATTACACAGGCAGAGTGGAGGCACTGAATTCCCTCTGGCCCCGTGGTTCTGGGGCTGTGCTGACAGCTCAGAGCACAGGCA
>NW_008238321.1:3870145-3889097 GCF_000691975.1 Corvus brachyrhynchos
TATGCACCAGCAGGGTGCACAGTGCTCATTGACACCAAGGATAGAGAGGATGGCAGCTCTTGGCACCTGGCTGATCTCCTTTGAGACACTGATGAACAAGGTTATTGTGGGTGCAGTCTTCATAAGAAAGAATTATGGTAGGGAGATTTATGAGCTGATATTCAGAGACAGTGTCTTTCATCTGGACATGGGAAAGGAGGTCAAGGGGCCAGGTCATAAAATCCATGCTGCTGTGCCTTTGGTGCTTATCTTAGTAGGAGCTGATTTTCCTCTGGCAGGAGACTGAAGTCCAGAGACATATCAGTGAGCTGTGTAGTGACGGTGCTGCTGCTGCTCAAACCATGCCCCATGCCTGTTTTTAAATGTCAAAATTCCCAAGTTTCCTTCCAGTGCAGTGGAATTCTCTGCTGCTGGCAGGTGAAGGCAATGCTATCTACACACACTCAAAACCAGATGGACTCTTCATTAGGAACACTTTTATCTGAAGATGAGCACAGCACTAATTTTACAATACAAATCCTCCCTCTTCCACCCCTTTAATTTTCTATCTACATCCTTCAGGCACTTACCTATGTGAAAGTCAGAGACTGTATTTCTTTTAATAATGATATAAGGGGTGGGTGAATGGGTGGAGTCAAAACATAAGAGAAGGAAAAACAAAAGCAATGTGGCCAAAGAGGTATGAGACTCCATTGCTATCTGTGTCCAGTCAGGAAGAACTCTCAGTGGTCCTCTAAATGGGCCTTTTTCTTACTGAATGTGCTCTATCACTTTATGTTTAAATCCATGGGAATTATATATGTATATATATACATATATAAGAATCTTATGCCTCTGAGCTCTTCTGAACTCTTCGTGACAGCTTGCAAATGAAGAAAGAGACAACTGCATCTTTGTGTGTAAGTTAAAATCAAGACCTGTAGACTGAAGCTTCCCACAGTCTTGTAGATGAAGTCTCTGATGCTGTAAGGTGCTGAATTCTCTATGGTCACAGGGATTTAGGAGATGGGGCCTTCATCATATTTCAGGTTTGGGCTCCTTGTGTCTAGTTAGGTTCCAAGTGTGTAGGAGCAGAGTTCTGTGCAATCAGTTGGCTGTTTTACTGCCATCCAAGGAGGGTGGGAGTGGAATATCACTGGCCTTGTGACTAAACTGGCTGGAAGCTTCTCTCTTCTGCTTTTCATTTCCCTTGGGCTTCATGCTGTGCCATCACACTCGCATTCTTGTAATAATTTTTGGGCTCTTGCTTTGAATAAGAGCTGCAGTCTGAGGTTGGTTTTCCATGTAGACTTTTATTATGTGACACCCGATCTCCTTTTATGAAGGTTATTTTTATGTCCTCTGGAGGTTTGCTTTTCCATCATAATTACTCACAACCTGACAGACTTATAATCCTCTGATAGGATTTGTGACATTGTAATCTTCTCTACAGCTACCCATTGTGGCTTCACAAACAGAGGATTATAACGTCTAAGAAGGCAATAAGCAGATGAACTCCAGAGATATCAGGACCCTGCTTTCATATCAATTTCCAGTGGTTGAGTTGTGGGAGGGCAGGGAGCAGTGCTGTGTTCTCACTCCTGCCCACGTTTCTGGTTTTCTTCTTCTTCTTTTGCCTCAAGTAGCAGAGTTGAGACATTAATTAAACCCACCAGTTATACACACTTTGAGCACTGCAAATATCCTTAGTTATGCAAATTAAGAGAAGATAAATTCAGCAAATTTGGCTTACACAACAGAATTTTTTTTTTCCCCAGAAGAATGTCCTTTATACTTTCCCATAAGGTAGCAGTTGTTTTACAAATCAACCACTCCTGTAACTTTCCCCAGAAACAGTCTGCTAAGATGTACCAACTAGTTCAAATCCATTGTTTTGACTGCTTTTTCTTTCAATTAAATTACTTTCTTTGCAGCAATTAATATACTTTTACACAATGGGAATATGCCTTTGTAATGTTACTCTAAATATTTGTAAGCCTTGTTTATAGTTTTCTTTCACTGCAATGGTTTGAATACATTAAAAATTGCCTTGTTTCAGGCATCCCGTTAATTTGTCTATTAGCTATCCATATACCACGTCCTAACAGTTTAGAAGGAAAAAACTGGACAGAATAAAATTACAGAAGCCAACTTCATGCCTTTGTTATTTACTGTTATGTCTGAGCAGTAAGTCAGCAGTCCCTCACCGGTAGCTTGTGGGTAACAAATTCCCTGCAGGATTCTCACATCACTCAAGGGCAAAGGCGATTAAGAGCAAGACTTAAGGCAGAGAGAGAGAGTTAAAATTGGGAGGAAGTTGCTCACTGTTGTTTCTATTCAGCCAGCAAAGGTTGGAGGACAATTCTCTAGTGAATTGTCTGGTTAACATGAGGCTTAAGAAATACTTTGCTTCAATATTTATCTCACCTGAAGCACATCCTAGTGGCATCTTCTGTCCTGACATACCTGGCCAAGCAATGGGTATGTGTGTGCTTTTTATTTTCTGACATGATCTGATTTATTCTTTTAGAGTCTGTCTAAAGAGGAAATTATATCAGGGACTACAGTGAAGCTGTAACATCCAGTTATGGATCTGTCCTTTCCCAACATGCATGCACAAGTCTTGTTAATGTCAGGTTGTTAGTCTGTGCCAAGCAATCAAAAGCTCAGAGAAAGAAGATAGAAGATCAGGGAAGAATTAGAGTTCTGTTCTCAGATAAACAGTCCTAATTTGTTACCTTTTAAAACAGCAGAGAACAAAATTTATTGCTTATGAAGTAGGTTGCATGTTCTCCTGTTGCACAGACTCACAGGAAATACAAATGACTGGCTTTTCAAAGGATGATGACTATTCCTTGTGCTGCAGCATTTTATGTATTTTGAACTCTCGGCGCCACAAAATAAATGTTTCAATTCTTCTCACATAAAATGATTAGAGGTTTCAGAAATCCACCCTTTCTGAACACATCTTTCTTGAGGTTTGGCATCTCATGTCTTCTCATATGTCTCATATCTTGCAGGATGTCAACTTAATTATGCCCCCTAATATGCAATTTCTTCTCTGGCATCAGCAGTGTTGTTGATCCATTTTTGCCTTCAATCCCCTAAAGCCCAGAAATCCTTTTATGCCAGACTGCTCTTCACAATGATTGTTCTTAAACACAGAACCTTGTGTCTCATTTAATAGGCATGTATCTTGTTTTTCACTCCACATTTCAGCTTTTTACAATCTTTTGAATTCTAATTCTGTCCTCCAAAACCTTTGAAACACCTTCCAGCTTGATGATGTTCACAAATTTAATAAGTTTATGTACACTGTCCCATTGTCCATCTCATTACTGAAAATACTGGAGGCAGAATAAATCACTACAGAACTCTGTTGACTGCATCCTTCCATTAAAAAATAGGAATCATTTGGGATTATTCTCTGAAAGCAGTTTTCAGACAATTTTGCACCAACCTTTTAGAAACAGCTTCTGAAGGCCTATTTAAAAATCAGAATTTTTTACATCTACAGCATTCCCCCATTCAACGCCTGTTACATTGACATGAAAGGGAATTGCTCAGGTTAAGCTCCATTTGTTCCTGAGAAATCTGCATTAGTGGTTATTCATGACCATTTCTATTCCTTTCTCCCTTCCTTTCCCTTGTTCCTTAATTCATGAATTAAATGAATAGTAAATGATTTTCATTGTGTTCTGTTCTAAGGCTCGACAGCACACCTTGGTTTTGAGTGCTTTACAGAATTTCATCCACTGGGTGAATTCTCAGAGATGGCACGTGGAAGGCCCAAGTCCTTTTCCCAGTGTGCAGATGAATCTTTCTGGGCCATCAAACAGAAACACAATATAACTTTTCCAAGTGCTCTTCAAACCTGCCCCTCTTTTCCTCAGGTGTGACCCCTTCTCTGTTTTCTGATGTTGTTTTTTGTTAGTTTCTTGAAATTGGCGCTTTTTTTTTTGTGAATAGTGATGTCCTGTCTTCCAAAAGGGACAATTTGATTCTTTGAATATTTAGATGTTAACTTCTAATAGCTAAAAATAAATAAATTTTTTTAAAGTAGTATTTTGGAGCCCCATGTATGGTCGTCTTTTAATCGACCCCTTATCTAAGCAGGCATTTATACGAGCCACAGTAATTTGGATTGGCCCTTTATGTAGAATAATATCCTAACATTTAGCTGCTTAGTTATGATGTGTTCCACATTGTTATTGCAATAATTTCTAGAGCTGAATTATTTTCTATTTCCATCATGTTATTCAAATATATGCACAAGAGTTTCAGGGGAAAATAATTAGGCGAGACAGCATCAGACAAATAACTCCTTTGGAAAAGAAAATTCAGTCCTTGGTGGGGGAATGGTGTATTCCTAACATCTCTCTGAGATTTAGCCCATCTCATTTGCTTTTGGCCACTGAGGTGAATCTTCAAATCTAATACTGCAAGCAAAGCAGACCGGGTGTATCCTATGTGAGTAAATACAGAGCTGATCCGTGTCCATCTCCTGTTTTTTAAAGTAAATCACTTCCAACCCTATGGCAGTGGAATGTCTTATCAAGGCACCTTGTGGAGACGTGTCTGACTCAAAGTCACATCTCCTGTTTCCAGAACCTGACACTGTCCCACTGACTCAGCTCAGGCAGTGCAGGAGGCTCCCCAGTCCCTCCAGGCCAGCGGTGGTGCTGGGGGTGCAGGAGGTCAGCTCAGAGCTCCCTGGTGGTGCTGGGGGTGCAGGAGGTGAGCTCAGAGCTCCCTGGTGGTGCTGGGGGGGTGCAGGTGGTCAGCTCAGAGCTCCTGCTGGGAACTCACCACACACCAGTTCCTTGGCTGTAACACTCTCATTTACTCACAGATGTTTCCTAGTGTAGCCACTGATGACATTTCAGCAAGAGGTAAAATAACTGTTTCATGCTTAGGCACTGGCGACAAGGAGTAATAGAAAATGAAGAAACAGATTTTAAAATACATTTTCCCTTTTGCACCTTAAATTGTGGATTTCAGAACCTGTCCTGAGGAAGAGGGAACAAATACCTGTCTGTTTTCCCCCTTGGAATTACCACCCAGGCATCTACTAGGGGAGGGGACTAACTTTATTTTTTTTACTTGATTTTGCATTGCAATTTTTAAAGGAAATTAAGATCATATTAAAAGATACCGTTTAATTTTATTATTATAAATAATCTTAGGGATCATTCAAACATATAATAAATGACTTCAGCCTTCAGATTATTTGATTTTCTCTACTGATGATGTACATATCCTTTTGAAGGAAGTGCCAAGTAGGTAGGAGAAAGGAGAAAAAGGAGGACAGAAAATCTTTCCATAATTAGGACACAGGCAATCTTGTATCAACGGGAACTTTATATTCCTATTTAACATTTCAGTAATGATCTCATTTTATTTTGAACTTGCAGACTTAAAAGACAACTGTGAGAGCTGCTGCCTCACTCCCCATGTTATTTTAGGAACCTCTTACATGTAATTTCTGTGATCAATAACGTCCCTGCACACACCCTGATGTGCAGCAAAAAGATGGCCTAGTTCTATTTTTGCATTTTAATGGCTTTTTGCAGAGTGACACCTCTACTCTTAAAGAACAATGATGAATATATGTCTCAATAAATGAGAAAATCTTACTGCTTTGGAGAAGCAAATTTCAGCAGCTTTTTAAAGACTTCCCCCACCTGAACAGAGGTTGAAACTGTCCACCTAATTGCAATCTTTTTGCCAAAATGCAAATATTTTCTTCTAAGTAGCCTTTACTGGAAACAGCTATCAAAATAACTGCAGTAGTCCAGACACAGGTCCCTGTTCCTCTGGGAATGAGGCTTAATGGGCTACATTATCATGGGCATGTTGCATAGGCAAGAATAACAACACTGAACTGACAGGAGGAGAAGGCTGTGGAAGAGCCTTCTCCTGTCCAGTGGTGGAATCAGGATGGATTAGTCCTGTTAGGCTGAGCAGGTGAGCCTGTGGGGACTGCCCTGCTGTGAGCTGAGAGGTACTACAGGTGTCCTTTGTGGGGTGTGTGTACAGGAGCACTGCAGTTAGCAGTGCCACAAGGATTGCAGCTGGGACAGTTCTGTTGGATCAGTGTCCCAAGGGTGTGAGTTTCTGCCTTGTGCTCCCTCCTCTCTCATCCTGCTGTGCCTGACACCCACAGTTCTTCATGCCAGGGAATTGTACTGGTGTCAGGTTTCTCTCAGAGCCTTTTCTGCTTGTACTGTTTATTTCTGTTCTACATTGGCCTAAGCTAGACCTTTTTCTGTGTCTTCCTCCTCCCTATAATGCGTGCAGGGAATGACTGCTTGGCTGGGGGGCATCTTCAGCCGTCTCTTGAGTTTACAGCTGCCTGTGCTACATTTCCCTCAAAAACCTCTGCATACAGGTGTCTGTGCTGTGTCAGAGAGGCAGGAATAGGATACACATCCAGGAAAGTGTCTCTAGCCTAACATTTTGTTTCCACATTAGTGTGTGTCTACAGCAAAGAAAGTTGCCTCCATAAACTACTTGTTGGACAGTTTCTTTTCTTTTTTTCCTGGAATTAAAAAATACTCATTCATGAAGTCTCTCTGCTAGTAGGTTATTCCTATTGTAGCCTCCATTTGCTTACTATTCTCTTCATTCTCTTAATTCTTTTCTCTTCTTCATTACACACTGGTGTATTGTATAATTTGTAAGCTGAGGCAAAAGTATAAAAATATAGATCTGATGTTTCGAAAACTATCTTATTTAGTGTGAAGTTTTGATCAGTGCTCAGGCTTTACTTTGCTCTTGGTGGAACTGACACTTTTTGAGAATGGCAGAATCAGAAATTTAGAACATCTCCAAAGCTCTGTCTGAACGTGTTTTATGAACACCTACTTTAATGTAGAGTTAGGCCAATATTTATAAAATGAATTTCAGTAGTTCAGCACATCTTCAGTAGTGGTACCACAGCGCTGCTGAATTTACAAATGTGCTGCTAATGAATTAAATTCACAGTACCTTTTCCCTCCTCAGCACAGTGCACTGCCTGTGTTTATTTGCATTTCTCACGTCCAGTGTGCCCTGGCCTCACACAGACACCCTGTACCCCAGTGAGCACATCTCACCCCACCCATCTCCTTGCCACCCTCCTGACACGACAAACTTATCAGTTTCCTTTCAGAGCTGTGTTTTATAATGTCACTAGGAAGCGACTGAGATCAACAATGCTTTTCACAAAAGCCACTGTATAAAATTGAGTTGTTAAATTAACTCTCAGTGCCTTGCAAATGAACATTGGGTTGCTTTTGCACTGAAGCCTTGAAGGTGGGGTGGTTGTTATCACATGACATTTCCCTCAGCTCTGCCTTTTATTAAACCACAGGAACTTTACTTCCAGTCTGAAATATAACCACTCTCATTAGTGTCTGTACCATGCCTAAAAGAGGCAATGTACTAAGGACTGACTTCTCTGTCTTGGGGATTCTTCTTTGTTTATTTAGTTACTATGCAAACAAGAAGCTGTTGTCTTGCAGTCCTTTACCTCTCAGCAAGGTAAGTTGGATGGGTTTACAGGATATGAGGAACCTTTCAAAACTGAACCTTTTCCCTCTTGATGAATTGATACTTAAACAGAAATACTGGGTGTTGGGTTTCAATAATTTGTTACCCTGCCACTGCATCAAATTTAAGTTCCTCTAAGAACCCTGAGTAGCTGGTACAAAATGATACATGCAGGATTACTAACAATGTTAATTAACAGTGCTGTTGAACCCAAGTGCATCTTGGCATGAGCACAACACCCAGGACAGATTTTGAGTCTCTGCCCAATGGTACCTGCCTGAAGTAAAATGTCAGAAGGCAGGCTGAATAGGGGACACAGTTTATAGCCCTTTATAATACAGCCTCTTTTGTCATGTCTGTCTCTTTATTAGCTGGACTGTTGTCACCCACTGGTCTTTCACAGTGCAGTTCTTCACCTCAAAAACTATGGGCAAACCCAGAAGGAAAAGTAAAATTGATGCTTCTATTCCCAGACATTTCTAGTTATAACCCATTACTCTGCATACATTATTTTTAATGGATTGCAAAATGCCTCTTTCGTTTTCTCAGAATGTCTTCCAAGAACAAGGCTTTGTGGACTCCTGCCAGGCGCACACACGTATGATTTGTATGCTGTCCTTTTCTTTTATTGTTGGGAGCAAAACTGTCTTGGCAGCAGCTTTGCTACTCTTCCTTCAATCTTGTCTTGCTCTAGAACTCGTAGAAGCCAAAGTCTCGACCTTCTCTGCCTTAGTGTCAAATACAGGCCGGTGCTCAGGGCCCTGTTTTCTGTGAACTTTCATTTATGACAGGTTAAATTACCAGTCCCTGAAAACTGAAATTCTGGGCACAACATTATCAACAGGAGCTAATCGTGGGGTCAGGTTTTCATCCCTGGGACTGTTACCTGCCTGAAGGGCTTTTGCTCTTGGGCAAGAACTTTCCTGCTCAGCTGACTGCAGCAATGTACTCTTTCAGTGTTACACAGATTAATATGAACACTTTCCCATGCAGTCTTGTTTTTATTTATTTATTCCTGATGTGCTAAGAATTTGCCAGGCAGAAAAAGGCACAGTCCCTGCCCAAAGGGGAGCCTGCTTGAAGCTCTGATAATTGCATGCCTGTGAACTTCTCTGTGACCAAAGGCAATGTCCTTGTATTAATGTATTAATTCTGTCAGAACTATTGCTTCTCACAGCGTGGTACTGTAAATAATTTCTGTTTACAATAATGGATCATTATTCAAACTTCCCACAGAAACTCAATATGCTGTAAGTGGTTTTCCCTTTGTATTTATTATAATTTACCTCCAACGTTAATCAATGCTACCTCAGGAAAATTCTCCCTGTATTATATATTTACAGCCAGAAATACTGTGGTTAATAGTTCCTTTCCGGTATAATTACAGATAAATCATGTAGCAATCATTTAGTCTTCTGTATCTTAATTATGGATTTTTGGACCATGTTCTAATATTTTATGTAGAATTTCTATGACCTATTAAACAACAGTCATGTTTCACCCAGGGGTGGTTCTTGCTTGATTGGTAGAGTAACCTGCCTCTCTTTCTCCATCTTTCCTAGGAGGAAGTGAGTAGGTGCTTAGTTCGACAGTAGCCGTGGACTCAGAGTCCAGTCCCACCACAGTGACTTTGTGTGCTCATGGGGAAGTCACCAAAAGACTTGCACTGTTAACAGTACACCTAGACTGGTTTTTGGAAACAGTTCATATACTTTTGCCAGTGGATTTTTTTGCATTTCAATTAGAGAACTGTTATAACATAACAAAGTTTTTTCATTTAAACTGTAGGTGTTGTACAGACTTTGCGGGAGTTTGTGCTTGCTCGTTGCACTGGCTTGGCAGAATGGATTAACGTATGTTTGGAAAACTAAGGATTAGTATGAGGCAGCTTAGTAGGAATGGTTTAGTTTTCAAATCAGGAAAAAACGGTTGAAGTGTATATGATGATATCCTACAGCCTTGTTTTACCAAATAGTTGGAAACAAAAATCAAGATAGGTGAAGCACTATAATAAAGGAAATGGCAATAATATCTCCAAGAGAGATGGATCTGCCATTCTAGTACAGCACATCCAGCGTGGAACCTTTCCACATCCAGTACAATCCACACAAAATGTAGTTTTGTAGCTAGAAACTCAGATGTCTGCATTAGAACTTGTGATCTTAATGCACAGAAAGCATATGGACAAGTAACCCTTTTTTTATTTCAGCAGCAAGATCTTTTTGCTTAAATTCTGTATCTGGCAGAATCACTTATATCCACAGAGAACTACTAATGTTTGGTTATCTCTTCTAGTGCTTGCAGGAATTCACATCAAAAAGCCCCAAATAAATGGAAAAAAACTTTGAAACGGAGTTTGTCTTTCGTTAAACACCAGTTGTCCTGGCAGTTCAGAGCGAGCAACTGAGTATAAGAGGTAAGAGAGCATTATATACAGAGACACAGGATCAGGTGTCAGAACAGCTTCTCTTCTGAACACTCTATCTGATTTACGTTGGGGTTAAGAAATGCTCAACAATCCTAATTTCTTTCAGGAAATTGTAGGAGAAAAAGGATTACTTACTTATATGCTGTACATATTTCATTGCTTGTTCTGGATATTAATGATGCAATATTTCCATGTTCCACACAGAACGTGGAAATTCAAGTATGTCCAGCTTCTCCCCATGTTTTTATTAGGTTTTGTTTCAATGTTTGCGACTCAGGTGTGTTCCCAAGCCACAGCAAAATTCTGTGCTTTGCCTGCGATCAGCATAAGCTGGAGAAAGCTGTTCCACTCTGACACTACTTTCCCACAGATAAATACTGTAAGAATTTCTCCCTGTGTGTCAACAGTTATTGCATTTATTGAAATAGATTGTCAGATCTTTCTCTTTTCAGATTGGAGACAGACCCAGAAGGCAGATAGATATGTACTCAACTGCCAATCACGAATCTGTTTGGCCTTGGCAGGACTAAAAAATGTAATGGGACTTTTCTGTCTCTCTGTTTGAAATTCAGTAAGAAAAGAAGAAAGATTTTTCTATTATGTTTTGGGTGGGTTTTTTTCCTTATGGGTGGATGAGCACCCTTTGCTTAGCTATTTCTTTTCACAAATAATAGGAGCTCCAAGGGCATTTCTGTAATTTATTATACATGCATCAGTCCACTTGATAAGAGATTGGTGAAAAAAACCTGACCTTTATCATGATAAAGGGAATGTAAGTGAGGAACAATTTTGATGTTGTAGGCACTCTGTCTTGTAGCTGCATATGAGCATGTATTTGTTTTGGAATGATAACTGTTGTCGCTTCCTGGCAAGGTTTCCTTAGAAAATAATCCTTGTTCATACTGATACTTGGACTTCCTCCTGTGCATTTAAAACAAAGGCTTGAGAGATTTTGCGTAGCTAAAGGCAGATCTGCTTAAACGTGCCCAGGGGTGGGCAACGAAGCTGCCAAAAGGGCTGGGAGGCATCCTGTGACAGGCAGATAAGGGCTTGGGGCAGATCGGCTTTGGAGAGAAGGCCAAGGGAGGATCCTGAGGAGGGGACATGGAGAGGGAGGTGCTGATCCCTTCTCCCTGGTATCCAGTGAGGATGTGTGGGAATGGTTCAACTCTGCACCAGGGGAGGTTTAGGCAGGTCATTAGGAAGTATTTCTTTACCAAGAGGGTGGTCAGACACTGGAACAACCTCCCTAGAGGGGTGATCAGTGCCCCAGGGCTGTCGGTGTTTAAGGGCATGTGGACAATGTCTTTAACCTGCTTTAACCTGGTCAGGCACTGCACTGATCACTGCACTTCCCTTCCAACTGGAACAGTCTATTCTGTCCTATTATTTTATGCTGGAAGTTGAGAAAGAGATAATGAATTAAACAAATTCTGTCTTTTCAGAAGTGGTTTTTTTCTGTAAGTAAACTACACATTCTATGCTTCAGGATATTAAAATAAGAAGCTTTCCTGGGGAGTAAAGGTGCCAACAGGTGCTGTAGTTCATAATGAGTGAGCTATTCTGCCAGCAGCAGGCTGCTGACTTTTTGTTCGTTTTTTACCAGTTTGCTTGGGGAGCCACATTGCTCAGCCTCTGATGTCATTTTGTGTATGACACAATAACACAGACAGTGTAAAAGGAGGGAAAAAAGCACTACTTCGTATTTTAAATCTGAACTTGTAAAATCACGTGAGTGAGAGGAGTCTCTGCACACAGATGCCTCAGCAGGACAGCTGTGTCTGGGAGAGCCCAGCTCTGGTGCTTCTAAAGGCAAACCAGCCTGTTCCCAGCTAGCCCAGGTACTACATATAATCATCTCGTGCCTTTAGACACATCTCTCATGTGGACTCCTAGACCAGTTGAGGGCAAGAAGGGATAAGAGCAGACTTTCACCCGTGTTATTTTATTTTCCATATGGGACCCATTTGATAAAAGTGCTTGAGCGCACTGTATTAAACATCTAAAGCCATCCCACACAATGGCACTCTGCAGGCACCTTAGTCTTTTTCTGGCTAAAGACCACATATCCTCAGTCTAGTCCCTGATGGTGGATCATTTTCACTGTGTGTGGGGTTTGGAGAAAACCCCAGGTTCCAGCAATATGGTTTACAGGAATTGCTGTTTTCAGGATTCAGCCCTTTGCAGTTCAACCTTCAACCACGCAAGCTGATTATGCAGGGAAATAGCCAAGAATTGCATGAGGCACTGGAAAACATGTCATAAAATTTTAATATATCCTCCTCCAAATAGCTTTCCTTCATACCCACTTTTAGGTGGAATTCAACTAAGGATTATCAGAGCCAATATCAACAGCACAGAATGATATAGCTGTACATAGCCGTAAGAAGCAGCACCTGTTAATAACCTAAATCGTTATATCCCTCCTGTATGCTGTCGGGGTGATTGTTCCCAAGAACAGAGAGAAGAGAGATGTGCTAAAGCTCTAAAGTTTGGGTAATTATTTTACGTCAGCAGCAGCTCTGTGTAAGCCAGGACAACCACCCACTCCTACACTCAGAGCTGTGTAAGACTAAACGGGCATAAATGTGTTGATATCTTCCAGCCAGTGATTATATATGTGTCTGCTTCACAGGAAATCTCTATTTTTACCATGTAATGTTATAATCATTGAAAGAATTTTAAAAAAACCTTGTAGAAATAATTAAAAACACACAGCCTGGAAAAGAATTAAGGTAAAACAACTGGTTGCTTGGGAAGATCAGCCACCCTCTCAAGAAAAGCCAGCTGAATCCTTGATTCAGGGTGTAATTTTTTTCTTTTCTTTTTTTTTTTTCTTTTTTTTTTTTGAAAGCACCAAAGCTAGAAGTGTTACTAAAATGTAATAATTCAGAGAAAATACAAAGAACTATAATTTATGTTTTGTTAAATTATGAATTCACTTTTATTCCCTAAAACACTTGAAGCTAAAGGAGTCTGTGCAGAGACCTGAAGCCCTGTAGTAAAACTTGAGGCCCATTGCTTAACTCTAATGAGTCTCAAATGAATAGTTCAGATTTCAAAACAAAGTACAACTAGAACAGCCTCTTGAATGACAACTAACTACAAGTATCATAATTCCCATGGCAAGAAAAATACTCTAGCTATGTAAAATTATCAAATTTAGTTTGTGAGTTTGTTTTCCTGTGGTGGTATCAGTGAGAGGAAAAATAAGCAGAAATAAATGTCTATGGGCAATTAAATTATAATTGCTGCTGGCATTAATGACATTTATTATTCATGTGTTTTTTCCCCACTCCTAGATAGCATAGAATTATGAATATTTTTTTTGTTCTTTAAGAAGTATAAAATGAGGACTAAAAATTTAAATATTGTAAATTTGTTTAAATATGTTTTTCTCTTGTCCCAAGTCTTCAGAAACAGACTATTTCACAAGTCTCACAGAATGCTGTTGTTTATCTCTTGGTTGTTCTTAGTGTGAAATCCACTGGGCTCTAATCCTGAGCACATTAAAGCCTGTGGCATCAGGCCTGCGTCCCAACAAGGGAACTCTCAGAACCATGGATTTGCAAGAGAGACTGATGGAGACAAGCCTCCAGCTTTCGTGGAATCTGTGATTCAGAGCCTCAGCTAAAGCTGGTCAGAAATGCTTTGAGTGGAGAGTGCTGATTTGCACAGATCAAAGCAGCACTCAGGGGCAATGTGGTTTTAACCAAAGGCTAATGAAGAATGGCCATGGATTGGAAGTTCTGTTGGGCTCTGGCAGCTGCTCAGCCGAGCACCTCTGTTCCCTGCCCAGCGTTCAGAGCTGCTCCCCAGCTCCCTCAGCCTCTGCCACACATCTGAAAAGCTGCTGGGGGGATGGCTCCAGCTCCTGGCTGCCATGCAGGGTGCCCATGTGGCACTGGGATTTTGTCTTTCCAGTCTGCAGCTCCACAGGAGTTGGCTGTCCAGCTCCGCAGCTGTGTCCATGAGGTGCAGGACAGCCAGTGCTGGACTGGCCTTTTGCAGGGAGTGCTGGAATACTTAGTTTTCATCCAAACCAAGAAAAAAAACAGATTTTGAAATTTCAAAACCCTTTCAAGCACAAAGCATAATCTGCTTCCCTTGCTTAATTGCTCTGGGTTGTACCTATCATAATGTTTTCTTCTGGTAGTAAACAAAAAGAAAAGGGAAGCATATTCAGCTGTTAGTGAGCAATAATATAGATCCTTGATTTCTCTGTCTTGAACTACTATCTCCAAAACAAACCCAAAGTGTAGGACATATTCTCTTGGAAAATGCATAAGCAGGAAAAAAAATAAAATCATATAAACAAAGTTGCAAAATCCCTTGAAAATCTAGTTACACTAGGAAAGCATCCTTCAGCAACCGACGTTTTAATAGGAAATAACTCAGTATTCTGCTGACCTTTGCAAGTTTAGCCTTTATATGGGAATGAACTGTTTGAAAAATATCTCTAATTCAGTTGTCACAAACAGGCACCAGAATGTGGTTGATCGGTTTCATGAGCAGAGGCTTCATTTTGATTTTTCACAAGCACCAAGTTTGGTCTTATGCTATCTCCTATAGTTCTCAGCTGCCTGATCACATCTATTTCCTCACAAACAAAAGGCTGCTTGAAAAAATTATGTATGTGACTGAGATAATGAGGATGATAATGGAAAGTAATCTTGGCAACTACTGTGGCTTACACACCGAAAAACAGACCCTGTCTCATTTCCAGGAATCCTACAGTGCCAAGCTGGTGGGTGAAGGAGGAAGGATACAGAATGCTGCTCACATGCACATCCATAGATCCAGGAGGGAGAGGAATGCCTTTGATCCATGTGCTGATAGGCAGCAGCAGTGCAGAGAGCTGCTGCACAGCCAAGGTATGAAACATAATGAGAAAACATTTATGACCCAGAGAGCTCAGTAACAACAGCAAACCAGACTCCAGCTGTAGCTGGTCATTATGTAATGCCTCTTGCTTACCCATTTGGATTCCTTTTGAATCAAATTGAGCTCCTGATTCATAGCAGCTAGCAGGACAAAATATATTAAATTGTGACAGAGAAAGGAAACATGAGGAGTGACAGACTGTCTGATACTGCAAGCCCTCAGACCAGCCAGGCCTTCTCCAAGCAGGGAATGACAAAGATAAATATAAAAGTAACTAAATATTTCAAATCAAATTTTACTGAAAATGTGTGAGAGGACATGTAAGGGCCCTGTTGTTATTAGAAACAAATAATGACAATAATCAGCAGAAAAAAACGTCATGGAGAGTATTCTAAACTAGGAACTGACTTTCTGAACTGAACTGAATTTGTAATTTCCTAGTTCTACTTATTACCGGCTCTTCTCTAAAGAATGTTTATGTAGGTGCAAACATATAAAAACCCTGTTTCTGTATTTCTTAAAGACAAAGGCATAATTGGACCATTAAACTTCATTACTTTTCTAGAGCTAATGTAGTGCTCCCTTTATGGTGGCCACACTGCAGTGGTAGCAAAGGTTGTTTACAGCTGGACTTGCATATCCTGCAGGTAGTTGCTCTGAAATGTGCTGTTCTGAAACCTGCTCCTCTGCCACGTGCTGTTACACTCAGAGATGGGGCCTGCTGCGACAGAGGAGAGGCACTGACTCCAAAATGCTGCACTTTGTAGGTAGCTTCTCTCTCTTCTCCTGGTCCTTAGTGTAAAAATGCACCAAAGATCATGCACCAGGGGTGAGATTCTCTCTTGTGAATAGAGCAAACAGGCAGTGTTTATGGTGAGGGGGATTTACTTTTACACAGTTTAAGTGTTCTCAGTATATTTTGACTGGCATGCCCTAAGCCAGAGCACCTTTTCCTCCCCAGGCCCACAGGAGCCCTGTTCAGACCCGGGCTCGTGCACTTTGCAGTGTGGCTGTGTTTGCACGGCTGGCTGCATGTGAGCTCAGCCCTCACACACAGGGTAGCCCGTGGGGTTTGTGTTGCATTTTGGGAGAACTCTGCACCCCAGAGCCAGAGTTCTGGGAGCAGAGCAGGGGATTGCCAGGTTCCCAGAGCCCTGGGCCATGTGGCTCCAGAGCCAGTGGATCCCTGTGTCGCAGCATGAGGCCAGCAGTGGCAGAAGTGCTGTCGGAGGTTGGCACGGAGCATTGGGAGGGTGATTCATTCTGCTGGAGAAAGTTGTCTCACTGCTGCAGAGGCTGAGTGGGAAAGGAGCCAGCTGGGCTCTCTTTTCAACTGGCATGCACCAGAACATGAGTGTGAGAGGGATTTCGATGGGGTCACAGGCACAGTACCAAGTATTATGCCTGTCCCAGTGAAGTGGAGCTACATTTTGCCCAATTTCCTCCCTCAAGTTCTCTCTGAAAGGAGTAAGGAGAGGATTGGAAGGACAGAGAGCCCAGCAGTGATGCCATGAAGATTTTTTGCCTTTTCTTTTATACCCGTTATACCTTTTTTTACAACTTCTGTATTCTTAGTGCTTTTTGTCTACATTCTTGGACTTGTTTGTCAAGCTAAGAGACTAAACATTTTAGAAGCTTTGTAGCTAGGGATCAGTGTGCCCCAGACCCCAAGGTCCTCTCCAGAACACATTCTGTAAACTGAGATAGAACCATCCAGGGGAAGGATCCTGGGGTAGGGGGGCTCACTTGAGCCTCTCATTGGGGAATCTTTGATAGATCTGCTAATTAGTAAAACTTATAATGTTATACCAGATCTTTTGGGGAGGGCATTTTGGCGGGGTGCATTTCGATGCATATGACCTGGACATGTGCACTTAAGGATCCTTAAAATAAATACCATGGTAAAACCTCTTTTCCCCTTCTAACTATATTTGACTCTTGATTTTAAGACCAGGAAAAAGCATCAGCAGCACCACTGCCGTAGCTGGGCACTGGTATGAAGGGGCCCCAGCAGGGCTTCTGCACAGCAGCAGAGGCTGCTGAGCCCTCTGGGGTTCCTGGCCCCCGCTCCTGGCACTGCACCTGCCTGCCTGCCCAGCTCCAATGGCTGCTGTGGGAAGGAGAAAAATGCAGCTTTTTCTAGGTCTGCTGGGGTACTGAAATACCTGCAAAGAGCAAAAGGCTCCTAAGTTTGTCAGAGATCATATTTTTTGCCCTTAGAAGAAGCTGATAGGAGGCAGGGAGGAATTACATTTATTTATCCCACATGTTGTATATTTGAAGAAGCATTGTATAAATGCTGCTGAAAAATACTTTTTTTTTTTTCCATTTTGTTTCTTTTTCCACTTAGCTGCTGGTTTTTACACCCAGAATTGCAAACATCCGGCTCTTCACAAAATGACCTTTATAAAAAAAATATAAATGAAAGGGTTTAGGAGCAGGAATCAAAGCCTTTTTAATTAATACCTCAGAGAAATGTTTTTATTTAATGGTTTCTTAATGCTAGTGTACCAATATTGTAGTGAAATATGTTAAGTTCCCTGCAACTTTGACTTGACTGATGACAAAAAAGGAAACATATTCTGTCACCTACAGTAATCATCCCAGCTAAAATATAATTATCTTTCTATATTTACGTAATGTGCAGGTAGACAGGCATGCCCCCTAATTGTACTGATGTTTATAACCAGTTGTTTAACAAGTTTATCATTACCAAGCTTTCATCCCAGGGATTCATCCTTCTACCCAGGCCCTCCAAAAATGTAGTGGTAAATTTAGGTATTACTACACCAAAGAAATTGTGGTATTTCTATTAAGTATGTGTCGGATTTCCAGGCAGTTGTAGACTTAAATAAATAGCTCTTTCCATTCAAACAAAATGAGGGAGCAGTTCTGTCTCTTTTTTGCATGGCCCTTTTTGATACAAGTTGAAATAGTCGCCTGCTGTCTGAGGCCTCTCCTAAATTCAGATGTAGGAGTTTGATTGATTTGTTAGTAACTGCACATAGAAAGCAAGGAGATGAATTACTCTTGGAAAAACAACTGGAGCTGCCAGCTCCAAGCTGTAGAGGAGTCACCAGGGCAGCAGAGAATAGTTTTCCAAATGTTTTAGTAAAGGGAGCAGGAGAAAAAGATCAGTAGCTGATTAATCATGTTGCCGGTGTTTTCAGGGACATAGGCTAATAGAAAACCAAATGTTAGGAAAATATGTTTCAAGAGAAGACCAACAGAAAAATGAGAGGAATGCACCCACTGGCAATGTTGTGTAGAGACTGAGAAGGATGTAGGAAGGAAAGAAAAGCAAATGAGAGGACAACTCATGAAGAAGCAAATGAAAACTACACAAATAACATTTTTTAAAGGGCGTAACAACAAAAGAAGAATAAAATGCACAATAAATGAAAAAATCAGCTCCCTGAAGTTGTGTTTTCTTGTGAACAGCTATCGTACGTGTTGGGAGCTGCTTGTAAGTGACAAAATGGCAGAGTCATCTTGTCCTCAAATCATCATGTGTAAATTGAATAAATACTGAAAATCTGCTCTGACAATGGACTTTGGACATTAGTTTCTATCTTTGACATTGGAATTTCCTAAGCCCTTACTTGTCAGCTAACTTCTAGAGGCATTTCCTTCAGGCTGGTGTCCCCTGTTGCAGAATTACGAACTGAGACTTTTGAAGGCAGCAAAATATCACCAAATGCAAGCAGAAGTGGCAGCCAGAGAGAGTGAAGAGACCTTTCCACACATTGTATAGGAAAACTGCCCCACTGCCCCTGTCCAGCGTCCCTGTACAATTGAGACCCTTCTGTGCCAGTGCAATAGCTGAAAACACTACTGCTGTCTCTGCCAGAAGAGTCATAGTCTCATTGGAAAGATTTAATGAACTTCATGGCCTTAGTGAAGAACAGAAGGGATTTCTTCATTGTCAGAATAATTTATTAAGATTGGCAGCTATTACTATTTTAAAAAATGTTCAATAATTCCTTCAATACACCTTGTAAATTAACCTTAATAAATACATGGTAGGAATCAGCTTACCCTAGTAATTGGTATTTAATAGCATACAATAGCTATAATTTACAAAGCTAACTTCTCAGCATAGTTTAACTTCTAATTAGCCCTAGGGAA
>NW_008238321.1:3889137-3894250 GCF_000691975.1 Corvus brachyrhynchos
TAAAAAGTGTGCTGTGAGAAAATATGCCTGACTTTGGTTTTGCAGATTTCCATCAGGGTAAGTTACATGTATGAGAACACCCAGCAAATGGCAAATAGAAGGGGGAAAATGTATTTTCATTTCAATCTACTGCATTTATCATCTACAGATTCACAAGTACAGTTTTGATTATTTTTTTTCCTTTTATGCAATTTAAAAACATATTATTACTTAATTTTACTGTGTGGGCAGACTTGGACTAATGTGAATTAGAGGAGACGACTTTCTCAGCAATTCTGTTTCTCTAAGATGGTTACAGTGCTCTAGACCAATTTTATGGGGGGAACTCATGTAAGACTGACAGATGATGATGATGGTACCAGAGTCTGAAAGGAAGCTCTGATTTCAGAGAGACAGATTCATTCAAGTGTCTTGGCCTTATCCCCGAAATAGCTTCAAATCTGCTAGTACTTGATCTCCACTTTCCTAAATCTCTCTTGATGGTTCTGGAATCTCTCTGGATGGTTTTCCAGGGTAACCTCCAAAGCCAGCTCAAGGTCTCCAGGAGAGAGGCCATGCTCAGAGGTTTGAATCATTGGGCTACTGCAGGAACTGAAGAAGTCATTCGGGCCACATATAGTTACCCATAATACTCGTATTCAGAAGTTTCTTTCTAAGCACTCTTAATTCAACTTGTTTAACTCGTTTAAACAGCTATTTTAAAGCCTTTGTTCCTACTGACATTTTTGTTCTTACTAAAGAATCAGACATCATGTAATTACATCACTGCTATTAATTATTAGACTTCTCACTTCTCCTGCGATTGCTGCCATTTTTGGGAAGCTGTTTTAGCAGCAGTGGCACATCAGAAGAGAAGACACTTTGAATGAAGTGTATAGTGCACATGTCAAATTCAGCTTTCAGGCGTTACTGTCTTTTTCTTACACTACCAAACTAAAATGTTTCAATTTGCTTTACATGTAAAATTATATTTACTATGCAAACCCCCTTAACCAATAAGCAAAGTAATAACTACTGTCAGATTGCTTCATAATATTACTTTTTTTTTGTTTGATTCTATTTCTAGCTCCTTTAGTTATCTTTTATGAGGTCGTGCTTCTTCCATGTCAGTACCCCTGTATTTCCATTGTGGTGATTTCACTTGTAATCTTCCTCTCTTTCTCTGTCCCTCACTTTCCCCTCTCTTTCCTCTTTTCTTTGATTATTTTTCTGGGTACACTTTGCCAGCTGTGCACAACCATTCAATTTCTAAACTGTCTGTTCCATTTAAAAATACATAAATGGCAGCATATTCACTTTTGCCTTTTCTCAGCCTCATGTCAGTGAGATTTTCTTTTTGTTGCAATTATTCAGGAATCTAAAATAAAGTTTTCAGCCTCACACCATTATAATCATTCCCTGCCTACACCAGTTGTTACTTTGATATAGTTCTGTGCGATTTAGGTTTTTCCCAGAAAGCATGAAGTCCTGATTTCTTCTACCAGCTCATTTCAAGGTTCAGGGGAACTGCCTCACCCTTAGAGAACACAGGGATACTTTTAAACAGTATGAGGTACATTTTCAAAATGGTACTTAGGAATTACACAGCTCATTAGCAAATAAATGAGATTCATCAGCACAACTCATTTGCTCCTTGGAAAATGTTCCCCCATAACACCTATAATTTGCTGAAGTTAAAAGAGGGCAAACAATGATAGCATATGGATGTGCCTGGAAGTTTTACCCAGCTTTAATCCTTGGGTAGATGTTCTGACTGCCCCATCACTGCTGCCATTGGACATGGAGGTGGCATGGATTCCTTGTCTTAGAGCAGAAAGGCCTTTTGGAGAAAAATATAGATATTCTTCCCTATACACACCCGTACTTAAAGCAACACAAAAAAGTTTTTCCATTTTTCTTGCACTGCCCGGCCCACAGCAGAAGATTAGGAAAAGTTTGAGGCTTGAAGGAGATAAGAAACTGCATAAACTGAAAAATGGAAGTCCTGAAAAATTATTCCAGGAAAGAAATGTTCTTAAATATTAAAAATGCTCTCTGAATAGTGCTCTCTCACAAAGCTGTTTTCTGTGCTCCTGCTGTTCCTGGGGTTTAAAGTGTTCAGGGCCAAATCCTCCCATCTCCTCTATCAGGTACAGCTCTGTTGACTTCTACAGTTCCTTCACATGAACCAGGATCCAGAGTGCAAGATTTGGTTTCCTGCATTCGTGACTGGTTAAATGGTGTGAAATTTCCCTTTTCTACCTGAGCCTGTTGAGCCCTGGCAGTGGGGACTCTCCCAGCACAACCCACTCAGTGCTCACATGGAGTGGGCTCAGCACACAGGCAGCAGCCCAAGGGATTTCAAATTTTCTTCCCATATTCATTCTGGACCATGCTGCTCTCCTTTTGGCATAGCTAGGTATCAGTTCCCCAGTAACAGCTTGAACAGGTTCTTTGTCACTGCTGGGATCTGTTGTATCACCCGAGAGGAGTCGCTTACGCACATTCCTGCAGAGTGTTAACTTGAGCACAAGAGTTTCTGAGCTGGTGGCGTCATAAAGGAAAAAATAGCAACCTTGATTCTTGATACTATGTACAGAAATATTGCAGAATGACGAAAAAGATGTGCTCAACAAGAGTTTTTAATTTTTCTTGGTAGGATGAGTGAGTATATGGGGGAGGTGTTCTGTGACTTTTTCCATTGGGAAAGGCTGTTAGGCTCATATCATTATGCTTACTTGTATACATCTCTTGGTCCTAGCCAAACTGAAAAGATATATTCTCTGGAATTCTATGGATGTGTTCTAGCACAGTGTCCCTTCAGCTAAGATCAGTGGTTGTAAAACTTGGTATGTCAATGTGTGACCAACCATTCCCCTCCCCATTAATACATTTTGTGTAAAACCCACATTTTGTCTAAAATTTCAATTTATTGATAATTAATATAATGATAGCAGAATAGAATCTTTGAATAGTCCATCTAAGGAGAAGTTTCATGTGGAATTGCTAAATCCTTGTAACTGGAAAGATAAGAGAGTTCTGCATCTATGTGCAGCACCATGACCTGATAAAAAAATGTAGTTCTTGGTAAGATAACCCTGTTTTCCACTGTCACTTCTAGCTTTGAAATGCAGCTGCCCAAACATAATAACATTTTGTAAAAGGTGGTTAATACCTATAAATGTGTATATTTAATCCCTTATCTGTATTCTCTAGAAAAATAATTATTATTTCTGTATACCCTTTCCTCAGTATATATAGTAGGATATTCAGCCCTTACACTCCCTTGAGAGGAGTTGGTAGGTACAGGTATGTGTGATGTAGCAAGCCAAGAAAAACATCCAAAAGGGGAATTACAGTATCTAAAAAGGGACACAGTGAACTGAGATTAACTTCACATCTGTGTATAAATTGACACATAGCAGAAGAGCATTATATGGGGCTTGGCATATCTCTAAGTGAGTGGGACAGCTGTCTCAGAGTATAAATAAATAGCAAAAAATCGCATGTGAAAGACGCAGTATAGAAACACTAAAATTTGGCCTATAACTGCTCTTTTATATCAGCACTTGACTTTTTTTGGCCACAGTAAATATTGGAATTTATATAATATCTTTATTAGAGACTTCGTAGAATTTCTTAAAGTGAACACCTTCACAGACACAGGCAGCTACCCTATCTGGATAACTGAGTGTCCCTCTCCTTTGGCATAACTCCCTCTCTTTTCCTTGTCCTACTATCTGATTCATTATCTTTTAGGCATAGGATGGACTATGAGGGGACAGAGAATTTATGTGAGAGTCCTGAAAAGGAAAATATCTTTTCAACTTTAAACTTTGTTTTTTTCTAACAAAGTATTTAATAAGATTCAGCATTAGACAATCTTCTACCTTTCCTTAAATAGAAAACAAACCCTCTTAGCTGTCAGAAAAGGGGTGAGTGAGAACTGCAGGTTATGTGTGTGCTTATTCACAGACTGCAGAGGGGCAGGATGATGGCAACATGCTTTAACCAAAGCAGACTTAAAAAGAATACAATTGTTTGATTCTTTTTCGAAACAGGCAGTGTGTAAACTTAGTAGGGTGATTTTTTTATTCTTTATTCTTCCACTGATTTTTCTTAAATTTGTTTTCTTTGTAATATATTTACCTAATTTCCCTTAACTACATGTCAAAAGGGAGGTTCTGTGTCAGAAATGCCTGGATTGTGACCATTCTCCTTTGTGTGACAGTCTGTGGGCATGTTCTGAAGGCAGGTCCACATGAGCTCCTTCAGAAAAGCTCTTTCCTTCTGAATCATGTAACTACTTCTGAAATGAAGCTTAATTGCTTAAGTCTGGCTGCTGCTTTATGTACTCGGATGGAAGGATGTGAAAATACTTGCTGCTTAAAAGCAAAAGTGCCCCAGTGACTGACCTTTGCTCCAGGTGAATCTTTTCTGTTCCTACCAGGAGAGGAGAAAAGCGTGTCAGTTTTGCAAACTTCCCAGTCACTACTGCTGATCTCTAGAGAGCGGTAAGGGAAGCTGTGAAGATGAAAACACAGAGCACACAAAGTGCTGCAGGCACAAGTGGGTTATGGCCCCAGTCCACCCAGCAGGGAGGGTGCCACACACTGGTGCCATTCTCCTGCTTGGCAGCCGCTGCTGAACATTGTGGTCTCCTCCTGAAGTGCAGCCACTTCAGCTCTGCTTCAATTCCTACATACAAGTGCCACACTACACTCAGGTATCTGCTAGTCTAAAAAAGCAAACACGCTTTGACTTCTAAACCACTGCTAAATAATTCTTAAGTGCTTAAGAAGTACTTGACCAGATCAGGAATTGGTGAGCCATCCCCACCTATTCTGTGACTAACTGGAAATTACCATAGTGGTACAGGTTGAGAGGAAAGCCCTGCTCTTCTTACGAAATCTGTTCTTGAAAAACGTATATTTATATTGGAGAGGTGTATCTTAGTATCAAAGCATCTACAGTTGGACATTGAGGATTAGTTCCCTGAGTTAGGAACAGATTTTTGTGGACTTACAATTATTTTTAGAAAAATTCCCTTTGGGAGAAATATTCAGTTTCTCTAAGTGGAATAAAAAAAAAGCAAATAGGAACATACCAAAAAAAAAAAAAAAAAAAAAAAAAA
>NW_008238321.1:3894418-3901956 GCF_000691975.1 Corvus brachyrhynchos
GAAGTTTTAAAAATGAAAAAAAAAAAAAAAAAAATGAGAACAAACAAAAAAAAAAAAAAAAAAAAAAAAAAAAAGGTGTGGTCAGAGGCTGATTCACAGTTTTGATGAGGCAGTGATTCTGTGGGAGAGGGATTTTTCTGCAGTGTGTTTGCTCTCCTGAGCTCTCCTTCAAATTCAGTGTGGCTCTATCAGCTCCAAGTGTCCTGGAATTCCTCAAGCTCTGTGCTCCTATGAGTAAATATCCTACCCTTAACCACACAGTAATGTTTTGTTGTCTAAGTGAATATTGGCATTTACACTTTCTAGCAGAACTTATTTTTGAGTAATGTTCACGTTACCCTTTGATATATAACTTAACTCTACAAATGCCCTCAAGTACCTGGACTTTTACAAAGAAACAGCAATTAATATAACAGCCTACAGTATGGCAGTTGTGTCTCAAATTATAAAGCAGTTTTCCTTCTTTACTGGACAAACAGATGGACAGGAGGAACAGTATTGTAAGAGCTAATGCTTTCTTTTGCCGAATTTTTATGCTTCAGTGCTTGCAGAGTTTTATGCTTATGTGCTTGAATTAATGGTTTCACGGTATTTTATGACTGCCTCTCTTTTTATCAGTTGAATTAGAAAAAACACAAAAACATCACATATAGGACTTTATGGGTGTCTCTTGTAAATTGTTGTCATTTTAGCCATATATATGTAGTGTTTTTCCAGCTAAAAGAATCAACACTCCTGCTCCCATAGAGCCCGAGTGTGGAAAGTCTCTTAACCTCGTTAACCATGTGCACTCCCTAAGGGTGTTAACAAAGGAGACCTTTGGAATTGTGCTAATGTTGATGGATAGTACATGCTTCAGGTAAGACATTAATATTTTCTTTTTAATCTCATTTTTAAAGAAAAGTACAGAACAGCAAGGTGCTGCAATGTGTTAAAGATGCCCCAGTGTTTTAGTGTGTTTGAAACTACCACAGCTGAAAAGCAAAAGAAGCTTAGATATAATGCTTTTTTCATTCTAAGTTCCTCACAAAAAAAAAGCAAAAAAGGAAAAAAAAAAAGCCTGAATTTATAATTAAGGGAAAACTGTTACAGGTTGTAAGAGCTTTTAATAAGTTTTTTTCTTTTTTGAAAGACAAAATTTATTTCAGTGAAGAATGGCATTTAATTCTCACAGTTCTAGAGTAGTTTTACTGGCTGCATGGGTCCAAAGACATGAAGCAGGCCAGAGTTCAAGGGCCTGATGATGAAAGCAAATTTGTAATCCTACAAAGTCTTGTTGCTTAGAGTACTTGCCATGCATTTCACTTTACCACAATAAGGGTTTCTTCTAGGAAATCTGTATCAAAGAGAGTAATTGCAGTGCTACTCCTTTGTGTGCTGCTCCAACCCAAGCAAGGCAAAGGAACAAAATCTCCTCAGTATTACCAAGGAGAAGAAATTGCCTTCTTGACCAGTCTGTTCTGTTACGTCCCTAAAGGGACATGTAAAGCAGAACAGCTTGCCTGGTGTTCCACCCTAAAAGGACAAAGATCTACTAGGGATCTTTAGGGGTTGGAATTAGGGAGGCAGAACACTCAGCTCTACAGGGAAGGGAGAACCAACTGTTTCAGTAAACCTGTGTTTACTATACTGAGAATATTTATCAGAATTAAATAAATACACCAAAAGCTACCATCCAATTAAAAATAACCCTCCCCTGTCACCAGTCTAGTGGATAATTATACAATTAGAAATGTTGGAAATGTCATTACTAGAATTAGATTAGGGAAATTTCACTTAATAGAATAAGAGTGTCCCTGGTGACGGTGGCTGTGGGTATCTGGATGGGCAGGGAAATGCCCTGTCCGTACCTCTGTGTCCCTCAGAACTTTGCTGGAAGAAGCCCAAGGGCATTCCCAGGGTTACATCCCCAGACACTTTGCATGGCTTTACTCCAGGGCATAAATTGTATTTGCTAGCACGGATGTCTTGTGAGAAACAGTGCACTGGCAGTCTACAAATCTGAGTCAAGTATTCTCTATATTTAGTAGGATAAATATAGCAATAGAGTCAACTGGGAAATCTTAAGCTCCGCTGTGGAGAGCAGAGCCATTAAGAAGCAACAGAGCTGTGCATATAAAATGGCAATACACTCACCTATAGGACCTTTATCTCATTTGCTCAGCTACCCAAACTTACAGTAGAGCCACAGTGTTTCTTCTCTTTGTTCATATGATCTTGTTATTGAAAATGTTCCTTGACAAATCTTCCATCGAGCAGATTTGTTCATCCATAGGATGCTGGAGTGCCTGGCCAGTGTCCCTGTGAGCATCTCTGCTCATATGCCTCCGTCACAGAAATGAGATTGAGAAGGGCTCTGGCCAAGCACTCGGGATATTATTGATTTCCCTGATGACAGAGGCAATCAGGATGTTCGTGCACTGTGTGTCTTTGACAAATAAGGGCCACAGGGGTGTTGAAGTTGCAGCAGCAGAGAGAGTCCATCTGCTTTACAAATTTCATAGCACTGATAAGGAATATGCACAAACTGCTCCCCAAACACTGTCAGTTGCCAAGCGTATCTATCATAAGCGGTGGTAGAAAACTTAATCAACATAAATTACCAAGGCCATGTATTTGATAGGCAACAGAAATAAATGGAAAATTTCTCAGATTTGTTTTTGATGCCCATTTAAGGATGACGTTTACCTAGTGGGCTATAACCCCTTCAGTCTGAAACTTCTTCACTGAAAGCACTGTATATTAATTTCCAAAGACCTGTGGTTTTTTGAAAGATACATTAGATAATCAGTGTGCTCCCTGAGAGAGGTCAGTGCATCTTAGCAAACAGAAATATCAGCATGTGTAACAGTTCTAGCAGTGATCCTCAGTATCACTCAGAAAAGTTTGTTTCGCCTTCACAGAACTTATGAAACAAAATGTTCCAGTTTCACATCATTTTCTGAGAAAGCAAGTTCTCTCCTATACCTGCTCTGAGCAAATAATGAACTCATACATTTTCAGTTTCTTAAGCATTTCTTCCTATAGTAATATTCATATCTGGGTTCTCTGCACTTGTTTATTCACCCTGAGCTGTGTGTTGGGATTTAACATGCTGTCACAACCAATGCACAAGGACTGTAATTAACTGTTTTCCTGGGTTCAATTTTCAAATACTTGCATTTAGCATAGTTGGAAGTTCACACCTATTCATCTTTTCACTTCTATTATAATTCATCTCAGTAGAAAGGAAAAAAGACAAAGTAAAATTCTGCTCACATCTTTAGTATGTTTTCTTGCAATTCTTATTGCCACCAAAGCCTATTTCAAATGCTCCCACTCTTGGCCAGTCTCCTATTTGTCCTGCCATGGTGCAGCTTATCAGCCATTCAGTTGCACAGATGCAACTGTTTATGGGTCCACACAGTAAAATGAGTCATGACATTCTAGGTTTGTTTGGGTTTTTTTGGATTTGGTTTTGGTTTGCTTTGCTTTGCTTTTTAAAGAGTGATAGTAGAGAGAGGAGAAAGTGATGAGGATGAGGGCAGGTCAGCTGTGCTTCTGAAGGCAAAATTATTTATGAAGCTCCATTCTTATCAGTTATAACCCTCTTGTGCTCCACAGTACAGACAATGCTACAAGGGCTAGTAGAGTGTCATAAAATAATGGCATGACAAAATCTTGTATATTGATGGTAGAGTCACTCCTTCCTGAGAGCTCCCAGCCAAGCACTCATCATTTGGAGCACATCTGCACTCCAAAGATCCAGGGGTTAGGGGAGCAGCAGCTCTCTGTTAGGTTTCACCTCTGTGCTAAGCAGGTACCTTTCAGTGGCAGAAACTGGACCCCCACTTTATCAGGGAAGAGCCACTGCAGTTGTACAGCCCAGGGAAAAACGAGACTGGGGATGACAGATTAACTCTGGGCCTGGTTTTGGCCTCAGGAGAAGTCCAATCAAAAGGTGTCCACAAGAACTGCACCTTCCAGCACTGCTTCCAGTCTTTCACTTTTGCTATTTTGTCATTTTCTTTCTCGCTTTCCAGTATATGTAAACACTGTGCGTTCCCAGGAGTGCTTTATGTACTGCATACCATCACAAATTCTCACACAAAATACCTGCAGAACTGAGTCCATCATGCTGTCATTGATTTATTCTGCTTTGTTGAGTCATTTCCCTTTTTAAAAATAGAATATTGCTTTAATTTTTTTCTTTCACAGAGCTCTATCTAATGAGGTTATTTTTTGTGATGAGAATCCTGCTATGATAAGGATCACAGCAGCAAATCAGCCCCACCCCAGTGAGCTCTGTTCATCCTTGTAATTGTGAACTTCTGATTTTCTTTAGCTTCTCTACTTTGCAGTGCTCTCTCTGGCAATCCCATCAAGCTTTGATTTAACAGCCAATGATTTTTTATTTGTTTCCTGGAAGAGTTTTGGGAGCTCTGGGTGCAGGTTATTGAGGACACTGAGTTTTATTGCTCAGAAAATACTGACACTGTCCTTTGATAACTTTCTTTTGTCTTTTGTCTAGTGAATCATATGACACGGGCACTCTTGGCAGACAAAATGCTGTCACAGGTGGACTTGCACTTAAATGCTGATAAAATGTCTGGTGAGAGACTATGTTGTGTTTTAAGCTGTATGCTCAAAAAGGGAGGGTCTAAAAGATTTCTAAACCCAGAGGGACTCATAAATACCCCTATTGCATCCAGACTTGTAACGACAAGTACCAAATTTACTGCTGTGCATTTACTGTTCCTTTCCTCCACCAGAAGGAATGGAGAATCTGTTGCTCCCATTAGCCAGACAAATGAAATGGCTGCATGGAAGTGATATTTATATTTCCTTGTGTTTTGTGCATCTAGAGTGCATTCCATCAAAGTAAGTAAGGAGTGTGAGTAGAATGGTGTTAGGGAGATAATGAAGACTGTCTTTAAGTTGGATGATCACTAAATGTGTTGGATTCATGACACCAACAAAAAGAAATGTTCCTATCTAGCCTTATTGTTTTATCTTTCTCTTTCTCCTTAGATCAATAAACTCACTCTAGTTGCTTTACTCTGCTTTGGACAGTACAATTGAATCATGCCCTGTGCTTCCCTCTGTCTCCCAATGCATAATGCAGATGATTCTCTGGGTCATTACAGGAAATTCAACTTCATTTAATTCACAGGTGATTTGCATGGCCAGCACCCAGTCTCAGTGCCTTGAATTTCCATTCTTTTTATTCCTTACTCTTTTTCAGAAGGCAAGGGGCTAATTTTCTACCTGAGTTTTGTGTAGTGACCTACATCTTCCCTTACACAGAGAAAAAGAGATTGAGGCTCTCTCCTATTTAGTCTTCATCCTGCTTCAACTTTTTATTTTCTCTTGATCCTTTTTCAGGCCCTATAAGTTTTTTAAGGTAACAGTAGTAATAGCACTCAGAGATACAGATCTCTTGTAAAAGTCCATATCTGTTCTGAATTCTTAACTGAATTACTAAAAGTACTTCATAGTTGGTTGTATTTGGAAAGCTGGTGCTACAACATCCAATATTCTTTCCTCAATTTTTATATCAAGTATATGGTATCCAACTTGCAGTATAAATCAGAGGTTGTTGGAGGTTTTTTTTATCCACTAGACCTCTACAAACTGTAAACAAGCTGGTTTTATCTGCCTCAATGGTTGCAGTAGTTTGTTGTGGCAGACCGGAGTCCACGTCACTGTAACTTCTGCAGTGATAGCTCCTGCAGGCAGGTTTAGGGGCTCGTTGCACTCAAACAGGCATCTGAAGCCTACTTATTCTGTTAGAAGGAATTTATTTTCATGTTCACTGACAATTGCATTGGGCTTCAGTGTAAGGTCCAATTTAAGTTGAAATGGCTTCACCCTCACCCCATGTCACAAACTGGAGAAGAAGGGATATGAGGGAAGCAAAAAAAGGAGAGGTTTCCTTCTGTTTCCTCCATCTCTAGAAGGGAAGGTGGGCAGTTCCCCAGGTATTGTTTCACCTCTCATTTGGAAAAGCAACCGAAAGGATCAGCTCACACAGCTCTAACTATGGACACCATCCCACTGTTCCAGCACGGGGGGCAGGCACAGCCAGAGCCAGAACTGTGCACAACAGTGCAGGAGTTTCCCCCAGGAACTGGGAGAGAACAGCTGCAGGGAGCCCTCCCTGGCTTTGTTGGGGTGGTTCCCTATGCCGGGGAGGCCTTTCTCCCATCCCTGGCCTGTCCCAGCCCCACTTTGTGCCCCAGAGCAGAAGCTGCTGCCCCTGAGCCCAGGCTCAGGCTCTGCCCAGGGAGCCACAGCAGGGCTGTGCTGGCCCATGGGTGTCTCTGAGGGCTCTTCAGCCCCGGGTACTGCTGCCACCAGAACAGTCACCCCCAGCCTGGGCCATCCCAATGCTGTGTTTGCTGTGCTGGGTGCTGTGGGCTGGCCTGCTGAGCAGGATGTGTTAGGTGCACATGCTGGCCATCATTTGTCCTTGCCGTAAATCCTGTAAAGTCTGCCAGGACAGAACACACCTCACACACTGATCTGGCAGCATTTTGTACCCAGGGCTTGTTTTACTGAGTGGTGGGACAATTTATCAACCTATATCTAAAGTACCTTCTTCCCTGGAGACAGATATTTAAATTCAACTGCTTAGAACATTACCTTCTTTCACTAATACGAATGATCAAAAGGTGTAATTGCTCGAGATATTTTATTTTGAAAAATGGTTATAGTGTGTGTAATGTCACTAACTACCTATGACATTTCAGATGCATGTTTAGTGGTCACAAAGAGGTTTGTTTACCTCAGTATAATTTATTTTCTGCACTAAAATACTGTGTTTCCACTCTTTGTTTAATTATTTCAATACTGCACTAAGAATCCTATTTCCCACTTGCAGCCAGTCAGATGTCAGAATCTGGCCCACAGAATAACATAAATGCTGATGACACGATTGCCATCCCATGTGAAATGGAACTTCTGTGGAACTTGTTGGGAATTAGTAGCTGAGAAAAAAATAATACGTTTTTCTTTCCTTTGGTTTTACTTAATGCTTATGAAGCATCTTCTTGGCTCACTCAATAGTGGTCTGAGGAAAACTTTCCATGTAGAAATAATATTAAAAAATATCAAAGCTGCTAGTGCAATACAAAATATTTCTTAAAAATGTTAAAATGTCCCAAATAAAAAATTTGGAGCACATCAGCTTGGTGTTCCTACACCTGTTTTGCCATAATGGGAGAGTTTCATGTGTCTGACCAGAAAACACTGGCATACATTTCTATTTAAATATATTTTTCTGTCTCCATCTGCCTATTGTTCTAAGTAATATGTTCCATACAAGATGAGTTAAGCAACATACTTCTCATCTCTGACATTTTTCTTCTTATGGTTAAAAAATAAGTATAGACTGGTATTCCACAAAAGTACACACTGAATCATTCTCATTAATTAAGGATTGCTTTTACATCCACTTCAAATTACTTTAATAATAGTCTTGAGATTATCTGTTTTGTTAAGCTGAAATATATGAGCAGCTGTGTTACTCCCACAGGTTTTGGCAAGTTGCAGGAATG
>NW_008238321.1:3902165-3944645 GCF_000691975.1 Corvus brachyrhynchos
TTGCTCTTCATGCAGTTCTTTCGCCTGCCTGGGGCCTGATCGCACAATTAATATTCATATTAGTATTTGTTTTATTGTTCCACTGTTACACTGCAAGCAAATACTTCGGGCAGGTTGGTAAGACTAGCAGAGCTGGGTCCTTTGTGGTGTTTTTTGTTATTGAAGAGCCTGAAGCTGGTGGTATTAATCATCTCCTTAGTCAAGCTTGTGCCTAAACACCTTACTAAACTGAAGCTGTGGCATGTAGACCACCATAAAGTCCTCCTGATTGCAGATAAGAGTCTGAATACCAGCACAGACTACCTGACCTTTGGACAGCTTCTGTATTAGCAACAACGAGCTGCTGCTAACTGAGATAGTGCTGTATTTTAGTGACTCAGATCCTTTTTCATCCTGAGATCCATGGTGACACCAGTAACAGCAGAAATGCTGCTTGGGTGGCTGCTTTCCCCCATGTTCACAAGGAAAATATCTTTTTTCTAGGATTGTCAACATGCTGATGACAGTCACAGCACTACTCACTTTGACCAAGCCCTTTGTGCTCATGCTACAGTGTTTTCAAGAGCTGGTAGGGGCCTGATGTCTTCTTAAGATAGTTTTCCATATGCATCCCACTTTGAGTTCTGATCCAGCTCCTGGCTTCCAGCCACTTCTCCTGTCTCTGATATTAATCTTGTCAGTGACCAGCAGGTTAAGCTACTGCAGCAGATCTCATTTTACCATGTCAGCCAGGCTTGAGCCAGTGCCAGAGGCTGCCAAGCCTGAGGTAACAGTACACAGAGGATTGGGCTCACTGGGGAATGGACTTTCAGATGCTGATTGTCTTTGAGGCCCACTTTACAACCCTTTCATAAAGCTGTCTTTCTATATCTGAAGTTTATATAATACTCCCAACATAATCACTGAAACGTGCTCAGTTTCTATGGTGACGGATGCTGGTGGAGAACTCTGAGACAGATGAACTGGAGAACAAAAAAGCGCAGGAAGCTGAAAGCCCCAAGTTCACTGTGCAGAGCTAATTTGTCTGTGCAATGTTTAAATAATAGGATGAGAAACCTACAGGAAAAAGTAAAATAGATGTAACTAACGACAGATCTCATCTGGTACTAGCAAACCTAACCAATGTTCCTCCCGTGTTCTTTTATTTCTTGAATGTTAAAAATAGTTGCACAGGCTTAAAGATGTAATAGAAAAGTTGGCACCAGAACTGGAACTGAAGAGTCACTGAAAAGGGGTCTGAGTTTGAGATCAGGATTGACAGGTGTTAGTGGAAATATCTGTAGGGTCGCTGGAAATACTGGGAAGATGCAAGGTGGTATGAGAGGTATGGGATAGCATTAAGCAAAAGGACAGAGCCATAAGGGAGGAGAGGTCAAGCACCCTTGTACCAAGTCTATTTAATTTAGTCTTCTGCTTTTCTGTTACTCTTCTTTTTGCCAGTATTTAACTGAATGAGTCTCATAGATATAAAAAAAGAACTGTTCAAGTAGCAGGAAAGTCCAAGCCACTCTACATTTGCTATGAAATGGAAGGTTTCTTAAGTAGGGAAAAAAAATCTCTGTGCACATTTTCCATGCCTTTGCAGTCAGTGCCAGCAGTCATTCCAACTTGCCATGGTTTGAGCAAAGTTTCAAATACTTCTTTTACTTTCCTTGCCTGGAAATCACTTTGTGTTTCCTGTAGCACTGCTGCTGTGATAGTCACTGTGCTACTTGGGAAGCATTATGTGCTTGACTAACCTCCCACTATTTAGGTTCAACAAAATGCATTTCTGCAAGATCTGCAGCTCCTGTAACAAACCAAGGGGAGGATAGGTTTGAGTTCATTGACCACAGCCCTGCAGCTTTACATTCTGCAGCAGTTCCTGACAGAACTCAAGGAGGCAAATTGCAGCTTCATTGTGTCTCTGAGCACAAGCAGTGTAGTCACTGGTGGCTTAGCAAAATCCGTTTCCCTGTCAAAGGTCAGTAGAGTTTGTAAGTGCATCTGTTTAGAGAATAGCAGCCTAATCTGTCTGTTTGATGTTTATAACTCATTCACAGCTAAAAGTCGACTGTGTCCATCTTATGTTGGGGAAAGAGAAGAAAAACATTAAAATTTGGAATAAGACATGGGGCTAGGAAAATAAAAGCTCATGCATTTTGCTTCTAGCTCTGTTGTGAGCTTTCACACAGTATTCATTTGAAAACATAAGGCTGCGTGCTGTCTGAACCTCAGATATAGATTGGAAGAAAAGGAAAAAAGAAAAAGCATTCTTGCCCAGTAGTTCGAGAGACATATAGTAGACAAAGATTTATTGGGTTTATTGCTGGTATTAGTTCCCCTGTGACAGACAGGAAGAGGGAGAAGGGATTCTTTGCACTTTTTGTATCCATGTGCTTCTCTACATACGCCACTTAAATATGTTGGAGGCATTTTGTTGACAAAGGGAACAAAGAGTTGAGACATGAGGAAGGAAAGCCAGGAGAAATACCTCCTGGTTTTTTCACTGCTCTGATAGCAGCTTGGTCCCAGCTCCAAGTCTGAGCTCAAGAACTCGTTTTTCTCTTTGGCTGGTGTTCATGTGTCCTGAAAAGCCGTTCTACCTGTGCATCCCACTGAAATTCCTGAAGGATTGGAGTGGATAGGACACTCATTAGGTTGAATGTAACTTCTCTAATTGCTTTGTCATTATTGTGTTCTAGCATGTTACAAAATGCATAAGACAAGATTTAGCAACTGTACCTTGTTTCAGAATTCCCTATTTTGTTGGAGTCTGCCAGCCCCTAAACATCTCTGTAATATAGCAGAGATGGGACCAGGAGATTAATAAAGTTTTAAAATCCTTTCCTAAGCGTTTTGTAAACTCTAATATGATGTGACTCAGTAATTACTAGAAACCTCAGAGAGACAACTTTTCAGATGGAAGAGTTTTTAATAAACCTATTAACTTTGTAAGTGAAGTGAGCAAAACTCTCAGGAGTTTCATTGATCCTTGTCTTTTTAAAATGGTGTCACAGCCTTCATGTTTGGTTTGTTGAATGTTTTGTCTTAAAAAGATGCTGGCTCTAAATACAATCTTGACAGGGAAACCAAAATATTTGGAGCTTCACCTAAGACAGATAGCTACACTTAGCAAGTGTTTCTAGCTAAGGGAAAAATCACTATTTCTACCTGATCCCTTCTGGAGAGAGGCATTGACTGGTGAAAGATTAAAATGCCTGCTGGAGTAAGAAATTAACATCAAACCTATCAGAGTTTCAATATTTGTCTAGAACCATCTAGAATTCAGTGCCTTTAGAATTCAACCAGTGTGTCCCTCCAGGAAGGACAGAGCACCGGAGCCATATAATGCTCATTATAGGCTGCATCATTAATCCTGGAAAGTGCTTACGGTCATATTCCTGTCTTCTGCTCTGTGGTACATCTTTCTGCTCATTTTTACTATCCTAAAAACATATTCAGGAAGTGACTTAAGCTGATTAAAAGTCTTTTTCAAAGGTACTAAAACTCTGAAATTAAAATGCTTACAAATCATTGGGTTTTGGGAAATTGAAAAAAACAAGATCAGTGTAGGTATTGTACAAAAGGAATTAAGACTTCAAAAATGCAAGTGTTTCCTTGAGGTGTACTCATGAAAATGTTATTCATGGGGCAATCAGATAAGTCTGTAATATACCTTTTGTTTTCTCATCTTTGTGATTTCTGCATTCCATTTCCTTGTTATAGAGCAGTTTCTCAGGTGCAGCTACCTGGTTGGAGGTGGAGGAAAGGAGGTGGGCTTTTATTTTTTGTCTCTGAGTTTATACTCACTGCTTAGCTTTTCAATTGGTGGGGCTTTATTCATGAGTGTGTAGATTGTGAGACATCACATTGTCTGAACTACTTAGTATGAGTCACCATTTGTAAACTGTTTATTGAACTGAGCATAATAAGTTACACAGAGTAAATATACAGGATAAATAACTATTTTTAGATTGCTGTAAGCCCTTTGAAACATTCTACTAAGGTACCATTCTCTTGTAAATGGATGTATTCAGAGCAACAGTTCTGATACTACTGTCATTTAAAGCAGCATGAAAAGCAGCAACTCAAACAGTCAGAGTACTCACATTGCTGTGAAAGGCAAATGTCAAAGGCACTTATGAGCTCCTGTCTTCCGGATGTGATTTTGGAGCAGTGGTTGAACGTGCAGGACACACAGGTCTGGCTTGGTGTGGTAAAGTCAGCTCAGATAAGTGAATTCCCAAGCTGACAGTAACCCTGTTACACCAGCCCTTCCAAGGCAACAGGAGAGAAGTCAAACAGCTACATTAGGGTTGAGCCATTCCCCTTCTTTTCCCCTCTTCTGTTGAGTAGCTGTGATATTTGTTGTGACCAGGGAATTGTCGGGTTGTGCATCTGATGTCGTTTATTCAGCTGTGCTATTTCTCACATATCAGTGCCTGGAGTTACTGCCATGTGCTGTCTGTGTTCCACACCAGCTCCAAGCACTGTGGATGTGCCAAAGGCAGACGTGCCTGGGAGCAGCTGTGGTGCTGCACATGGTACAAATCAGAGAGGTCCTCACTAAGGGGTCTGTGCGGCCACTCTGCCTCCACAGCTGGTCACAGTAATACTGCTGCCATTGCAGGCACCATCTCTGACATTAAGGATTTCCTGCCTTGCCTCCAGCTGCCTCCCTAAAAACACTAAGGTCTTGTAAGCTGTTGTCTACCTGCCAGGCTCATGAAGGTGTGGCAGCCACTGTAAGTTATCTAAAATTATAGATGCATGTGTTCAGGAAAATGCATTCCACTGAGGTGTCATAGCTGTTGTAGCTACTCAGTTATAGCTCTGACCTTCCAGTTTTCTTGTAAAGGAATCAGTTTCAGAAGTCACACCTTGAGCCTTTTTTCTCCTATTGCAGAGTCTCATCCTTCCATTGCTCTCTGACAAAATGCAAAATTTGCTGCACCCGCTCTCTTGCTCAGGAAACACCACAGGCCTGGATTCAAAATCTGCAAATTCCTGCAAATCTGTGACAGATGCAGTGACTTAAATGTGTTTTAAAAGCAGTTATTCCTCTCTGTTTCACACTTTGTAAAATATAGCTGGACTACCATGTAGAGTTGGAGGCTCCCCAGTACACAAAAGATGCTGCCAGTGAACGCAGTGTGGGCCACCAGATTGACCAGAGCACATGGATTGTGAAGAGAGCCTGGGGGGATGCACTGGGCTTGTTCAGTTTAAGGAGTCTAAGAGGAGGTCTTCAGCTCCCTGATGGTGGAGAGAAGGTAAAGCCAGATTCTTCAGGGGAGAAAAAGAGCAAGAGGTAATGAGCACAAGTTGTAACATGAGATATTCTGGTTATGAAAAAAAATCACTGTGAGGGATTGTCATGTAGGAGGATTTCCAGAGAAACTCTGGAAACTCCGTCATTGGAGGTAGCTCAGAATTTGACTGGACAAGGTCTTGAGCAATGGGATTCAAGTTCACCCTGCTTTGAGCACAGGGTTAGAGCTCTCAAGGTCATTCTAACCTGAATTACTCTGTAATTCTAATCACTGACCTGAATAAGAATAGGCCTATGAGCACACTTCCTTTTTTTTACCAAATCTGAGCTCCAAGCACAATGCAATACACCTTCAGGATCTATCAGAACTGGCTGCAGTACTATTTTGACTATAAATTGCAATCACTCTTTAACTGAGTTTCCCAGGTAAATCACTGCAGGACTATTAAGCTTTTGGAGCTCCAAGTTGTCAGTGTTATTCAAATAAGAACACTCTGCTCAAGCTCACTTGGGAAATTAAATAACTGTAACTGTGATGTATGTATTGGTCCAGTAAATCTACTTTAATTCCTTCAGAGACTCTCAGAGGGGCATTATGTTACGTAGTACCTTCATGTGTGATCCTTGGACTCAAAGTTTTGGGGTGAATCAGAAATACAAACCTCAGGACTTGCATTAAGTGGACTTCACAGTTTTAAGCAGCTGCTATCTTTCCATGGGTGTTTGCTAAGCTTTTTGCAATGTTTCTGTGAAGTTTTAATGAATGTTTGTGCTTCATACAATTTAGTCCTGTCTTGTTCAACAAAAACATTCCTGTTCCAGTTAAAATCCTAAAGAACTAAGAGCAAAAATGTTTTGTGTAATTGTTGAACTGCAGCCTTTGCCCATTATAGTGATCTTGTACTGTTCTTATCCTGTGTTATAAACTGTAGTTTCAAATCATTTTATAAAGGTGGGATTTGTTGTTCATTTCCTTGGTGGATGTTGTCAAGGAACACTCCTGATTGTTTTCTTATACCATTGCTTTAACCCTCTCTGGGCAAAATCTTAATTTTGTCCCATTTTTCTTATTCCAAAACATTTTGAACAAGTACCTTTGATAGCATTTAATTTTAAAGAAAACTGACACAATCTCTTAAAAGCTCTAATCTTGAACTCACAATTCTGAGGGTAATTTTTCAAATCACAAAAATAGTAGGAGGCCATAATTTCAGTGTATGGGATAAGTTGGCCACATTATTTATATGAAGGAACGTCCAATCAGTGGTTTTCTCCATGGTACCTAATTTGACATAAACCCAGAAAATTTGATAATTTTTCTATAACATTAGATTAAAAAATAGAACGCAGCTTGAGAAATGCAAAAGGAAATCTATACAAATACCACTATTATTCAAGTATATGGGTCCTGACAACACCTCTCTTTTTTTCGTCAAAAGAAACAGCAGTAAGTAACTGAGATCTGTCAAATGCTTTTGCATGGTTCATTAGCTATATTGCCTCCACATTTTTTAAACATTTTAAGTGCAATCACTCAGATTTTGACAAAGAGACCTTTGTTTCTTATTTTAAAATGTGTCATTTACAAAGGAAAAACTGAATCCTGAGATTTCTGATCAGACTGAGTTTTTCACAGAGATTTTGGAAATAATTTATTTGTCCTTTGCTTGGACAAATCCATGAATAATCACACTCTCTGGGAAAAATGCCATCATTTCAACCGTTCATCATTTCATGGCAGCATTTTGATCTCCTCCCAGAAAAAGCTTCTTTTTTTGAGTAGAAGACATTCAAGAGAGCAACACCAGCTAGTCTTCAAAGGATATAAATATTCCTGTCCTGTGGTGGCCAGCTTCATGTCACAGTCCCCAGGAGCAGCTCAGATGGTTCTGGTTTAACTTCAGCTGTCGTCGCACCATATACACCAAACTCTGCTGATACTCTTCCATTATGAGTTTCAGCAGCACGGCCAACTCAGCTCATGTTGCAGAAATTATTAAGGTTCTTTAAGTGGTACAAGAGTATTTTGAAATAAATCTTTTGCCACCATTTGCTGTATCTGAACAAGCACTAATATTAAATCCTGTAGAAGTCGTATAGGATAAATATAAGAAATGATGGAAATAAAATCTTATCATCAGATAGCAACAAAAAATCGATCACATTACTCTGACTTCCCAGAGCAGATTATGCTTGCATTGGTATTTCAAGCATTTTCCTTTTAAAATTAACTGGTAACTTCAAGTCACACTTTTATGTACCTTATTTCCTGCTCCTGCTTGAGCAGGAGGTGGGACCAGATGACCCACTGTGGTCCCTTCCAACCTGACCCATTCTGTGATTCTGGGAATTTGGGGTCTGGTTTTGGAGTTTTGGCTGAACCGGTCTTGCAGTTATGTGCAGCTCAGCAGCTCAGTGGTAGCTTCTGTCCAAACTTTATGGTGGGGAGGAGGTTGTTTATTTGAATGGGAGACAGAGGACAAAGAAGGAGTTTTGATCACATGTTGGTCATTGAGCTCAGAAAGGTGATGCGGTCATGGTACTGAAAGAACTTCCCCAAAGTATTTTTCTCCTATGCCAATTTCTAAAATAAATCCGTTCCTTTTTCCCACCCTGTGAATTTCAAATACGATGCTCCAGTGTAGAATATGGAAGAAATACATTTGGTCCTTCTTGGGTCTCTTCCAGCACTAAGAAAAAAAAGGATCTGGTCAGCTCCCCTGGCTTGGAAAATGCTGGCTTCAATATTTTAATTATTTATTTGTTGCACGGGAACCACTGTACTACAGTTACTGTAATGTTTTGATTTCTTGCTTCTAAAGTCCTTCAGTGCATTGGCATCTTCTCAAAGCTCTGCTCTGTCCTGGAAAGTCTCTGACACAGAGCAGTGCACAGTCCTAAGAAATCTTCTGGAAAATTAAGCTGAAATCCTGATGAATTCTGTATTTGCAGGAACTGACAATTCCCAGCTGTTTTCCTCTTACTACCAATGCACTCTCACAGAGCAGCAGAATATACTATTAAAGGTAAAGGCTTCATCTGTTTATTTTATGTGATTTCATGATAGGTGATCCAGAGATGTCCTATTGAAGTAAGGGAAAGATGGGGAGAAATGTCTTGTGATGTGCAATCGTGGGTCATGGCTATTTTCTGTAGTTGTGAGTTTAGGAATGAGATTACACCTGCTATGTGCACCTGAGCTAAACCCCCTCATCCTCAGTGTAACGTTCAGTTAGAAAATAAATGGGTATAATTGGAATATTACCCTACTTTCCCCAAACATGGGTGGGCTTGCTGTTCTTGGCAGAACTGCTGCCTCTTTTAACTCTTGCCTCTCCTTGAATCTCTCATTCTGTTCCACAATCAGAGCTGGCAAAATTAAGAAATTATGGAAAAATCTCATTCATGACACATGATAAATTTTTGCTGACCTTTACTGCTTGCTTTTTTTTTCTTTGGCTGTGGGAAAAGAGAAATCAGGGCCTAATCTTCATCCCAGAGCATTTAGCAGCTGCACAGTGCAGTTCATCTGCGATACCAAAATGTGCTTTTGAATCCAGCCTGAACCCAAGAAAACAATATGAGTTGAAAAAAAGTCAATAGTAGGAAAATTTTCAGTGTCATTATAAACATTTTTTTGCACAAAGGTGCAATCCTCTTTACTTCTGTTCTTGGTTCTTAAGTTTTCCTAACACAGACTAAAGGATCTTTTGAGGGGAGGCACCTTGTCTTCTTTTGCTACATGCCTACATTTTTCTCAATTAGTCCTTAGTATCTGGTTAGTTTATTTGGAAGTCCAGATAAAAGCCAAACTATTTGGAAAGTCTGGATCCTGGTTTGAAGAAAAGCATCTCAAGAGATTTTGGTTTTTCCAGCCAAAGGAAGTTAATGTCAAGCTTTATCCAGATACACAATCTCCCAGTATTAATGTTTCACAGACTGGGACGTCTTTGGACAGCTGTAATATTTGTAGCAGTTCTTTTAAATCATCACTTCTGTCAATTTGAAAATGCCATGGTATAAAGTTTACAACCTTTTTTTCTTTTACAGTGCCACCCACTGTAAATGCTGCTGCACTAAGGAGTCAGTTAATATGGCATTATATTATATGGTATCTCTTGTGACAGTGGAAGTAGAATAATATCATAGCTGGAATGTGTCATGTTGGCTTGAAATTTCTGTGCAGATTGTCACTGCGATGCAATTTGCATTCAACTTTTAACAGAAATGTTAAAGCAGTCATTTTTGATGTACTGCTTGATTTCAAAACAGAATTCTCAGGAATGCAGATCTTTGTGCTTTCTAGATAAGCTAAAATCAAAGCAATAAAGAATTATATTGTGTGAGATAGTTAGCAATGGGGGTGAGTTTTGCCTTCCTGGGTTTTGGAACACGTATTCCAGTAACACCAAAGAACTTTGCAAAATAAACTGTGATACTTCAGAGGAGCATGGTGCTTTCACAATTGCTGTTTCAGCCTATCTCACAGACTATCTGTGCCTCTTTCTGTCACCTGAAAGACTCTGTCTATTTGATGAAATGGGTTTAATGTGTAACATTATATAATTGCCAGCCTCAGTGACTGTACAAGACATCTTGTCACAGTGGCTTTCAAAATGATTGGTAGTAAATGGAAAGCTGTAATTGAAATTAATGGAAAGTTTGCTGCTTTTCAGTAGGACTTTGCAGAATAGTAACAAACACTATACAGCATATTGTTTGCATTTTAAACTTGCTGCCTAAAAGAGTTCTCCATATGGATCATACAAGTCCTGAAATCCATCAAAATGCTTTTAAACTGCATGGAAACAGAAGTTATGAAGTGCTTGTTCCATTTTCTCCCTTCCTCTCAACTCACCTAAATGCACAAGCCCTGTTCCACAGACCCTGTCATTCATGTGAAACTAAAAAGCTCTGTCAACATGGAAATTCTCCAGACTGTCAATTCCCTTAACTAATCCAATTTCTACAGACAAAGCATCTGCTGTGCTTTTAGCAAGTGCTGTATTTGCTGATAGGAAGGGAGAAAGATACTGGTGGGGGATCAGGTCTGGGATCTTCTGTAGGCATCAGAACTCCATTTGCAAATAACTAGTAAAGTAAATATCAAATAGCAGCTGGTTGTGTTAAAGAAAAGCCTTTGGAGACACTCAAGGAGAACCTGTCCTACAGTTATAAGGAATGCATCAATATATATCAAGGAAACTGTAGAATATGAACTTGGCATGAAATGGTGGTACTGATGGATCTCATGGGATAATCTTTCTTCAATGGGAGGATCCTTCAACCCTTCCATGAGCAGGTATCACCCTACATACTGCTTTCAATCTTTTACTCATTCCCATTGAAATGAACAGAGCTTTTGCACCATTGATTTCAAAACCATTTTATGTTGCAGGAAGAATATATAATAATAGCAAAAAGACACTGTAGTAAGAAAAATAGGTTGTTTGTGTGTTACACATGGCTCAGCAGAGCCCATATTTTGTAACTATTCAAAGCTCCTTCAGCAATTAATCCTTCTCCCACTAAAGTCTTGGCCTCAGGCACTTTGTCACATGTTTGAGGTGGGAATGGTGCAATGGGAAACCTACAGCTTTCTACAAGGCTGAAATGAAGCAGGAGTTGCAGCATTCTGATACAGATTAAAATCACTAATTAACTTTATTGTTATTTAAAATGAATTTTTTATTATGTGGCCTAAGCCCAGGAACCTAAGTTTGCTGCCTTAACCAAAGTCAAGAAAGAATAGTGAGTGAACCACTCAGGGATAAAGTGTATGTACTAAAATGTTTTCAGCTGTCTGTTGTGAGGAGCAGAGAGAGGCAGCAAGCTGAGCAGGAGAGGTACAGCTGAGCAGCAGAGGTACCTGCCCATCTGTCTTCTCTTCAACTAAAATACCCAAATTTCTTTTTTCCATCTGAGTGATGTCCCTTCCAGCCCCTCCTCATCCTGCATGGTGACTTGGTCCTTCCCCACAGGGTGCCAGAGGTGCTGTTCTGCCCCTGCTGCCCTGTAGCACAAGTTCCCAACCCTGGCTGTGGTAGCAGAGCCTCACAGGGGGCTTCGGACACGGATTGCTTCCAACACTGACTGACAGGATTTCAGAAGACAGATTACTGTCCTAGTGTTTCAGCCTTCTGCTGAATGCAGATACCACCCGGTTCTGCTCACACTTTTGTGTCAGGAATTATTTGGTTTGGTCTGATGTGCCCTTGTCTTTTCACTGTAGCTGTAGCATCTCAGATAGGAGCAAACAAGCAGCAGGGACAGGTTTTTAAAAGTATTGAAGTGCCCAGAGAGGCAGAAAATCACACTACATTTTGGGCTTTGTATTTAGGTGCCAAATATCTTTAAAAATCTCAACTCTAAAGCTTCAGTTTCTAAAATTGCATTTGTAACAGAATTCCAGCTGTTGTCCAGGAGAAACTCATCTAAAGATGAATGATGAAGAAGAGGGATCAGTTGCACAGATTTTTGGGTCTTACTTACACAAAGACATTGCAAGTTTTACAGAAGTATATCCTAAAGATTAAAAATAGGAAAAAACCCTACAAAATGTAAGCTTTAAAAAAATTTCTTACTTTAAATTGATCGAGTGCCATTCTTTGGATTTTTTTGAGGTCTAACTAATTTTTGAAACCTTGGCTTTGTTCTTAAATAAATACCAGGGCTGAATCATTACCCTCCTGCTGAGGTATATACAGACAAGGGAAGATTTTAGCACAGCTACAGAAGTAGCAGCTCCATGTCTGAGTATCTCCATTTTTGGCAGCTTGCATCTCATTCTATTATTCAAGCATGGGGGCAGGACTTGAATGTAGAGTGTTGGGGGATTATTTTGGTTTGTTTAATTATTAGCTTAGAACCAAAAATAGTGCAAGTCCTGACTTACTTTAACACTAAGGGTCCTATTCATAGAATCCAAGCCACAACCGAGAGAATTGCATAACTTAGGAACATAATAACTGTAATTACTGGAACAGCAAAGGTCACTGGCTTCATCACTATTATTTCTTAATTTCCATTTTATCAATTTGTTCATATAGTCCTACTTTATCCATTCAGTCTCTGAAAATCTTCTCTTGTTATAAGCATGAGTGGATTCGCTGTCCCTGAATTAAGCAGGACACCAACTTTTCCTGAATGTCTCTTTATTTTATTTTTTTTCATAAATGCTATAACTTTTCAGTGCTTCCTTTTTCTGCTTCAAATTTTTGTTTGAATTTTCAACCAGTAGGGATCCACTGAGAGTGGTGGGTTCCTGCCACCAGCTGTCCTTAAAGCAATGTCCATGGAATCCTTCCACTGTGGAAAAGCATTTACTCACCTTGCTCTTCACAATATTAATCTGGCTAATAAAAAATTGATGTATTTGCACTCAACCCTTGCTTGTTCCTGGCTACAGAGCTGTTATCCCTCTACCTTCAGTCGGTTTACTTTGGGGTCGTGGATCTTTCTTCACATCCTGGAGGCTGATGGCTGCTTCCACTTAAGAAAAAGGCCCTGTCTCTAATACAGGGTCCTGTTCTGACACGGAGCACTGTCTGCAATGTTTCCAATGGCACAGCTTAGATTTGCTCCCACAAAAGACCATTACCAAGACATCTTAGAATTATCTCCTGTACAACAACAGATTTTTGAAGTATTTGTCTATTTAGGTCAAAAGCAATACTACCAAATCAGGGCAAAACTGCATAGGAGGCTGTTTGGTTTGCATCCTCATTTATCTCAGTGCTGCACTCTGCTCAGTGCAGTTTCTAAACTTGCCTGAGTGAGGCTTCCCTTCCATCAGATGAGGCACTGATGCTGAGGGCATTAAATAACTTCTACTGAACCATAGCAGGCACCTGCATTTGCCACAAATCAAATATAAGTCTTATAAATCCCCTATCAGCAAAGCCAGCATAAGTTGTCCCTCAGAAAAATCAAGTTTCTTGGTATTCAGGATTCCTCAGAATTTGAAGAGGACCAGTTTTGGGAGATGTTTTTCTGCTTCCATTTAAAAAATTCATGTCTTCCCAACACATTTTATCACAGCATGTCATAGAAACAATATGACTGACCGGCAAAGTGACATTAATCTAGGATGAAGTATCAAAACAAGGCTTTCTCTCAAACCAGGAAACTTCTTAGTGGTAAGCAAACTTACAAGAGGGCTAAGAGAAAGCAGGCTGGATTATTCTTATTTATGCTCCAATTTGGATGAGGACTTTGGTAATAATGCCATGTCATCCTTCTCAACAGTTTTGTTTATCTGGCAAACTCCCCACACAAATGCCTTCTCTTTTACCAGTATTTTGAATGTAAATTTTTTATTTGACCTGAAGGGTTTTTTGGAACATTTTTATACTTGTCTTTCCAAAGAGCTTTGTGACTGGTGCAAGTTTTCATTTCTCCTATGGGATTTTGGAGGGAGGATTCACGTATTTTCAGCCCTGCCTGGTGCATGATCATGTCAGGAGCGCACACGAGGGGGAATTGCCTGGGCATGGTCATGATGGACCTGCCTTACACTTGGGTTTTACTCCCAGCTGGAAAAGTGCTGGGAAGCTGTGCAGTGAAGATTTAGCTTCAGCTGATCTAGCACTGGTGAGAAAGCTCAGCAGCTCAGACACCATTCAGTAAATACTGGAGTGAGCTCCCCAGTGTCCTGGTCAGGAAAGATCAGGGGACCCAGAGTGGGTTTAAAGAAGCAGCTACACAGAAATGCTGAAAGTAAAGTCAGTCTTTTCCTGGGTTTATAGCTTAGCAGCAATCATGGATCCTGAAAGCTCTGTCTCTAACTGAGTTTAAAAGTGCTTGCTTTGACCTGTAAACCCCCCAGACTCAGTAAATTCGAACTAACACTTTTTTCTTACTGTCATCCCTTACCTGAGAAGAGATGCTCTGAGTATAGCCACTTTGGGGAAAAAAGTCCATTAATATTTTATATCTAAATTAATAATAAAAATAATATTTGAGGACATGAGAGATGAGTCAAAAGTAATTTAAAATACATATGTGCATTTTAATGTAAATTAGTATGAGCTATTACGACTAGTCTGGAGAGACTGTTATGTCACTGTCTAGATAAACTGCTTTCCTGCAGGTCTCCACAGTGAAATCAGAAGTGTGGAATGGATTAGAAAGTACATGGAAGGAAAAGCCCCTAAACTCTGGTCAGTGAATTTCTGTGGGATGTTGAGGGAAAAAGGAATGAAGTGGGACATAGACTTAGGGCTCTGTTCTTGGTGGAAGCCAAACTTGGTGTTTGGAGGGAAAGGAAAAAGGTTTTTGAATCATGCATGTAACAGATCAAGCTTGTTCAATTCTCAGCAGTTGGTGCCTGCATGTTCTGTGACTTTTACCTGAAATACTTCACTTTCCAAGTGGTAATATACTGAGCGTTGAATACTTGATAATAAAATAACTGAATTTTAATTGAATTCATAAGACATTAATCTCTACTGCAAATTCTAGAAATAAGAGGGTTTTCAAAGTGCATTAAGCCACAATGTTTTCTTCAAAATAGAGGCTAAAATCTCTATACGTATAGAGACATATTCTCAAAACTGTGGGACTCTTACATGGGGATGTGTAACACCTCTGCAAACAGAAGCTTGTCTTGGTGCAGTATAATAAATTGTCGAGTCTCTCTGCAAAGGACTTTCCTGCCCCACTGGGGTGTGCTGACTAGGAAAAGTCATAGCTGAGTACTTGCAAGAGCCAGAGAGAAAAATTATATGAAGAAATTAAAAAAGACCCAAAACCCCAACCCTGTTCTAAAGGAGTTTGATTTCTGTCGAAAGGAATTAATTCCCTTTGAAACGTACGCCCTTCATTGCTAATTAATTCACAGGCACCTAATGTGTGATTTCAATTTAAAGAGCTAATCCCCTTGTGTGACTTCAAAGAGGGTTTTTGAAAAATGGAACATTTCAAATGCCTATGAAAATGCAAAGAAAATTGAAAGGGGTTAAAACTTAAAGAGATCTGTTGTTTCCCCAAAAGTATTTCTAGAAAGGATTTGTGTGAATGGGTGTGTATACATGTTTATGTAATACATATTTTACATTTATATATATATATATATGACAAGAACTGAATGAGCTGATCTGCAATAATCACAATGTTAATGGAGATTTCTTATTTAGCCTTACAAAGACTTCAAATAGATCTTAAAAAAAAAAAAGTTATTTTAAAAATTGCAAAACAGAACTATATCAACATGTGAACTTTAAAACCTTTATGCATAGAATTCCTGTGGTGCTCTAGTGTGGTCAGGGAATTTCCTGCAGAGAGATTTGAATGGACCTTCTGCAGAACTCTGCCACTGAGAAATGAAGTGCCAAGAGCACAGACAGACCTGCACTTAGCTGGGAGAACTAAATGCAGCAAAACAGTTTTATCCATATACAAAGCACTTTCATTCCAAATGTTGATCTTTGGAGAATAAATATTTTTTTTCTTTTTTTTTTTAATTTTGAAGGCTTCAAAGAACAGAACAAGCTAGAAAAGTCAATTTCAATAAACAAATAGACATTTTAAGATGGAAATTTTATTTTTTTTGTATCAAGTGACACAAAACTTGTATTTGTTAATTTGGAAATGCATAGAAAAATCAGATGACAGCCACCTAGCTATTTTAAGAAAGCTGCATATTTTTTAAGAAAATATGATAAATCCTCCCCACCCTATTGCATACTGAAGTGCTTACATATATTTATTTTCTGCTCTATTATTTATTACTTTCATCCTTCCTTACACTCTCATGCCAGCTTAAATTATCTTTATTCATGATAACTGGAGATGGTGGCAAGGAGTATTTGTTTAAGGACAAACACTTTTGGAAGATAACAAAACTAACTCCTGACCTTCACTTGGGAAGAGGCACTGTATGAATAATACTGTGAGGAAAAACCCCCAAAGAATTAACAACAAGATTCCCTGACAAGAGCCTAGAACAATCCTTGGGATGAGAATCCAGGTAGCTGGGAGACCTTCTAGTAATGGGTTTATTCACCAACTTCCAGTTTAAAAAGTTGAGAATTTCTGGCTGCTTCTGTTCTGTCCCCCAATCAGACAAGATCTCAGTTTATAAACTGAAGTCTTGATGTTCGCTAAACAATTTTTATCCTTGTGTGAATACTCCTTATGTAACTAAAAAACCAACAAACCAAAAAACCTTCATCCCTTGCTGTGAGCAACAACCTGATTTTTATTGGTCACCAGCTGCATCTGAGCTTCACGTGTATAGGGAGCCTCCAAATACCCACTTATTACATTGCTGTCCTCACAAAGTGTTGAAAGAGGATACAATAATAGGTCAGGACAGTGAGAATACCAGAAAATCCCAAATAGATTTTTCATGTAGCTTATTGGAATCAAATATATCCTGGGGCAGTGAGAAAGAAAGGAGTTTTTAGTCCAAAATAGAACTTTTAAGATTTTTTTCCATCCTTTTCATAAAGCATCTGAAAGTCTGAGGAAAAGTAGGGGAAAGGAGGATGAAGTTGGAAAATACCTTGAGGGATTAATGTTTGTGTCTCAAATAACACTTTCATATTTTGCAGCTTTCAAGCTTTCTGGTTTGTTTTCTCTTTTTCTTTTTTTGTTCTGGGAACAGCAGATTTGTTGCTCATAGTGCAGTGTTTGGTCCATTGGTGGGTGCTGTTCTCGCTGGGGGCTGCCAAGCGCTGAGCCAAGGACACAAGTCACTGCTCTGGACCCACTGGTGACACCCTGCCCATAGGGGCTGGGGCACTGGGGCCTGCCTGCTGCTCCCACTCTGCCTCCTGTCCCCCAGCACTCCCAGGTCCTCCCAGCACAGCTTTCCAGGAGCCTTGGCTGCAGGTGCACAGCCTCACTGGTGTCCTGGCTGCGATTCAGTCCTCCAGCCCAATTCTCTGCGGTGCCCTCAGGCAGCCTGACTTCACCCTATTACTCTGCAAGGGCTTCCCTGAACTACAGAGAACAAACGTCTGTTGGGGCCTTGTTAATATTATTTGGGTTTGTGTGTAGCAGCAAAGGGTTCAGCTGCCATTTAAACAGGCTTTAACTGTGTTTCTGTTGATGAGGTGCCCTGTTTTCTTTGTGATCCTGTACTGAAATGTCACTTGGACTTCTTGTGTCCTTATCCTCTCTCTTTTCCAATAGAGATGAGTACTTTTTCATGGATATTTTGGTGTTTATTTTTGTGCTCTTTATCATGTCTTATGTTCAACTTCAGTAATTCATAATCGTAATGGTAGCAAAAAATCACAGTCTGTACCCCAAGTATTCACATGACATGTTCTATTTTCTACATAGAAACCTTAACTAACGTGCAAATCTAGACACAAGTGCCTATTATCACAAAGAAAATTGATGCATGTTTCATTCTATGAGTGACTAAATACAGGGCAAAGATTGAAGATGCATAATTTTGGACAATTAAGTTCAAAAAATATCACGTGTTTTATTTTTATCCGCTTACGTTTATTTTTTTTTTACTAATTGCTCCTGCTCTGATTCATATCCCTGCAGAGCTGTGTGTGTGTTTGTAGCTCAGCTCTGGCTTCACAAAGTGAGCAGTCAGCAGTCAGCAATTAGTCAAAGTCTGAGAAGCTTGCTCAGGATTTCTGCTACAACCATCACTCGGGGCTGCACACAAGGCTGTGACTAAATGTCTTTCTTGGAAATACTTCTTAGAAGCATGAGGCTGAAAACATTCTCCTGGTTCATAATAATTGATTGTCTATTGGTGGAAAGGCAAGAACAATTTAGGAATAGCATAAATATCAAGCTCTTTTTGGCGTAATAGGGAAGCACTGACTGTGACCAGCAAGTATAGGACACAGTCCTACGAGCTCACCTTATAAATGTTTATAATACCATCCTCACTTTGACAATTATCACTCAATAGGACATTTTTGCTTCAGGAAAGGCTACAGGCAAAGATGTTAAAAAATTATTAAGATTGAAAAACCAGGCATGCAGAAATGAAGAAGTACTCTTTATCTAGTTAGCTCACTGAATGCATTATAAGATGATATTTAATCATACAGCCACGTGTTTTGTTTTCTGTGTTTTCCTAGCACTAACAATTCATTCAGCTTTTCAGGTGAGGGTGTGTAAATACGTCTGCTGAGTCAATAGTAGAGAATCTGGGGGTGCAGGAAGGAAAGTTTTAACCCATTCAGTGCTGTGTTGTCCCAGTAAGCCTGAGTTTAACCCATCTGACTGCTGGGAGGAAAGTGAATTCTCTTTTTCTCTTGTTCCTGAGTAATCTCATTACACAGGTTCTTTTCACCCCTCTTGTGTCATACATAATGCTTGAGAAGTGCAGCAGCCTGTTGAAGGCTGGGAGGGGAAATGGGGTGGGAGAAGTCTGAGTGTGCCTGTCGGGAGGCTGAGGTAGGTGCAGTGACTCCTACATTTCCAGCCCCCGCTGCAAGGCTGGCACGGCAGAGCTGTGGCAGAGGCTTTGGCACAGACTGTACAGATCAACAGCGCTGATGGCTGGGGAAATATTGCTGAGTAATGCAAATGGGGCTGGGGTATTTGACACAAGCCCCATTTAGGGGTCCTCCTAAGACATAATATCTCTCTCCCATACTGGACTTCACTTAGGATGCAAGCAGTTGTTCCTGTGTCTCTTTCTTAGAAGTGGATGAATGTATTTCTTCAGTGGAATTTTTAAATTCTACAAGAGTTGTCCTGACTCTGATATGAATTAAAGAACTGGCTTGATTTGTGCCAGATTTTCATATCAGTCTGAATAGACAAAATTCAAAAAATAATAAGGGATTGAAATCAAAGTTGAACTGGAAGGAGTTAAAGACATGGGAACCATCCAGTGCATAGTAAGTTTTTTTTACGTTTCCCTTTTCTCTCTTAAGGGCTGTTTTTTCTGTCCTGTCAAAAGGAAATGCCATATTTCAGGTATGACAATTGTGTAAAATAATCTCATTTATTTTTTGGGTTTCTAGAGATGTCATACTCTCTTGCCTCACTGCATTTAGGCAGTCATCTTTAGGATAAAAGGTGACCTCAAACATACATAGTTCTATAAGAGCTGGAAAAGGTGTGCCCCAGGATACCAAGTCACACTCTCACTTCCTCATAAAGCACATGGGATCTCAAATGTTCCTGTCTATGATGTGGAAGGATAAATGGGGGATTAGTGCCTACAATGTATCAATTATTTGGTTTGAGTTTACACCCTTTTATAAGAATCAGGAAATCTTTTTGTTTCTTGTCTAAAGCAATATTACTGAGAATAAATAATCATTGCTTGTATGTGATAGATTTAAAAATCTTTGTTTATGATAGATGTTTATGATAAATGGTATTTTTCTTTTATCACATCTGACAATATAACACAGTAATGCCAAGCGTCATTCAGGCATTGCAATGATTCAGCAAGCTTAAAAAGTCAAAAAGTAGACATAGCTGACTTGAAAATTGGAGACACTGAGCAGAGATACATAATTTGACTGCATAAAACATAAAGCCATTTCAATGAAACTGTTACGCATTGTGTACATTTACAAAAAAAGTGCATACAGGTTGACCAAAAATAATATTGCAGGGTCTGATATTGCAGTTATTAAATCAATGACATATCTGCTATGACTTAAATGCAAGTAGGACGTGACTTTAACTTCTTATAATTTTCCAAATGTTGAATAAGAACAGCTACAACTGATATATCTCAAGAATGGAGACGTCTACAAGCAAAAGCTTATAAAAATCCACAGGATGAAAATGGAGATTTTGCACAGAAAATCCTTTCTGGTTGCCACTGGGTGACATCAGGAATGGCTGCTTTTCAGACAGTCAACTGATGGTCAGTCCAACTGTGCCTCTTAACCTCCTTCAGAACAAATCCTGTCCAGCGACTTTCAGCTTTGGAAGATGCAGTCAGATCTGCAGAGTAGATGCTCCCAAACACAGGGGACTGCTTAGGGAGTAATAAAATAGCCAGGCGTGGCCTTATTAAAGGGGGCCAGCCAAGGAGAGAAATATAAAGGTCCCTGAGGCTGAGGGTGGGATTGACAGGAGGAGGAGAAAGTAATAAAAAAGAACTAAATGGAGAGAGACAGATTGAAATTAGATGGCAATTACTGAAAACATATCATCCATGTCCTTCAAATGATGTTCTCTGTGATCCAAGTGCCTGGAAAGATCTAAATACCCATTTGTCGCCATTGGGCAAATTTAAATGCTGAGCATTTACACTCCTGACTCCTCCAAATAGTTTGGAACAGTGCAGGTGAGATCTTCAGCAAGTGTAACTCATTTTTGCTCCATTGGCAAAGGAGCACAGGATGTATGAAGTCACCAAATCTGAAATTATTTATATTAACTGAAATTCTGGCCCTATAAGTCTAAATTTATATAAGTCATATCTAAATCCCTTTTTCATTGGGCAGGCTAGCTTCTTATTTTCTACAAAATTATCCATGAAACTATACTGTCCAAAGTTACATGTGTATTCCTTCTAGATGTAAAAGTGTTGAAAGATTTAAAAATTAATACAAATTTATTTTCTTTTTACTTTCAAATATCTTCTTTATTGGATCTTTATTTAGCTTTATAAGACAGTGTTTAATTGTGGGTGATGTTAAGGCTTATGTGGTAGGTAATTGCCTAAAAGCCTCTGCTGGCTGTTGCACAACCTCGTAGCTTGATGATTTCATGGGTTTTGGATTTCATCTCTAACTAGCAGGGATGAAGATGTTCCTATGATGAGAGGACCCTCTACCATCTCAGTTTCCAGCTTCAGATTTTTAGACCTCTGTATCTGACCTTTCCAAGTTCTGGTTCTGTCATGGACTCAAATCTGCATAGACTAATCTGAGCTACCAGTTTGACATTGTTGGCATTGGTTTTTATTGTGTGAGCATTTAGTGTCTTTTGCTCTTGTCTGCACTAAAATACCAAAAAAATACTATTTGTTTTATTGTTTCCTTTTGGGCTGCCAATTCTATTCTTAGCTGTAACCTAAAGTATTATGACAGAGAAGAAAACATGTGTTCCATAGATGTTGGCTACCCTCTAAAAGATATTTCTTATCTGGGCAAGAAATTAATTTGAAGTATCTGTATTCATTTTATCAGGGGCATTTTCAGTGCTAGAACAAGGTATTATTCCTGTCCATGTTGTTGTTTTACCCTGTTTAGAACTGATGTTTCATACTTTTTTCTTCATTTATCAAGGGATCCTAGCTGGGAAAACCTTAAAATGTTCCAACAGGTAACACATAATTTTTATCCTGTATCCTTGTCTCACCTGTCATCACTGATGTTCTTAATACATCAGCTCCCAACCTCTCCTGTTCCAGTGACATCAGCCTGATAACTCATCTGTTATGTTTTCAAACTCAGATCTTTATGCACAACATGAGCTTCCTTTCAGCATTCACAGAGCTAATTGTTGTCTGCCTTCATATCCCTTCCTAAAGCCATTTTCCCATATGATGACAGAAAATTTTCATGATTATGCAGCTGGAACGCTTTGACCTCTTCTTTTCTTTTCATCAAATGTTGTCTCACTGTGATATTTGACTCCCCATTTGTTTCCTGAATCCATCTGTTGCCTCTTTCTTATGCCTGGGTTATATTCCCCGTGACAGCTCCCGACCATGATTACGTAGGTGCTAGAGGAATACAATGTAGACATCAACAGTAAAAGCATTCTTATCTCTTTTTTGATAGAAGCAGTTTCATCAAAAAACGTGCCTTGTTTAGTTACTCTGTCTTAAGGGAGAAAGGATTAAAGCCAGCAGACCAAAGCAGCACAAACACAAAACTTCAGTGCTTTGATCGAGCAGACAGAAATACCAGGTTGGGAAACCACTTCAACATAACATATTCACCAGCTACTCGTGCATTCATAGCTACCAATGAGTTATAGACGGAAACTGTTGATGCAAATTGTGTTCTGTTTTTAAGGTTTCCTGAAGGAGGGTTGTTCTGCCTCTTCCCCCGGGGTTATTATGACTGAAGGAGTGAGAAGAGCAAGGACTGTCAGGTGCCCTCTGCAAGGGACATAAAGCTCACTGCACGAGTATTTATTGGGGCTTGGGCTTTCACCAAGCCCGTGTCAGGCAGGGTGATATCCCTCACGTACTGAGAGCTGACAGTGACTTTACTGACCAGGATGAGCAGATGGAACATGTTTGTGTACAGACTTATCCCAGTAGCTGTCCCTACGATTGCTCCTTGACACATCCACTCCTGCTATCCGTGTATCTGTGCCATGGCAGGGAGCAGTTTCCATCTCGGATGTGACCAGTGCTCCTTCACCAATGCATTTATTGGAACCTAAAGGATAAAGGGCCTTTGAACCTACTGGTTCAAATTTACAAAGGAGAGAAAAGACGTATCTAATGAAATGCAAAACATAATGCACTTCCAAGTACATCTGCCTAAAGAGGGAGTTAACGAAAGTGAAATCAGCTCAGGCTTTCAGATTTATCAGAGCATGACCACAGATACAGCTCATGGCTCAAAGTGTTTGTGTCAGATGCTGCAGATGCTGCCCTGATCTAAGCAAATGCAGAAAAGGGAACCACACAGGGCACTGTGAAGCTGCAGCTCCGTCCCTTGGGCAGGAGCACATCCAACTCTCCTAAGTTAGAACACAAATTATTATCCTTATCTGAGAGCTATGGTCATCTCCAAAGGGAAGAGGTGTGTCCAGTCTGTGTGTCCCCCTGGGGGCGCCTGTTAGTTTGTAGCCATTAGGTAACTTCAGAGCCTCTGTCCAGACAAAGCTAAAGCCTTTGTTAACGGGATGCCCTAATTTTCTTCTTTTGCTATGCAAAATCTGCTGTATTTTCTAATTGACAAAAGCACTTAATGAAGTTCAGTACTTTGTGCTATACACTAATTTCTTTTTTGCATATTCAGCCACTTCAAAGGTCTTTTCTGAACTTCAAAGACTACCTTTTGAAGTCTCTTAAATTGTGAGCTGGCTAAAAGGATTTACATCCTCCATTCAAGGAGTGTTTAAGTAAATTCCACTGGAATACATTTTTTGTATTTCACCAGGGTCCCTCCATCAAGAATGAAAGATCCCCCACAACAGGGAACTTGCAACTTAGAGGTCCCAGCCCAAACCATTCTATGATTCTGTGATATTTGCTGTATGAAAAATTCCTGTATGTCTCTTTAACAGAGAGGCATGTTTTAGTAAGGTAGCTATTAACCTATGAATAGTAAATATTTACAAAAATACTATATAAAACAAGGATCGGAACAAAAGAAGGACTCAGCCCCCTTCTGATATTGAGAATACTATTTTCTTAATTCCACTGAAATTTCAGATAGTGCCAACAGATGTTTGCTACTGTCAGTGAAGCCCTTCAGTGTCTTGGCAACCCAACAGTAATTATAACTTGAAGTTTCTGTCAACATCCTTTGAGAGGCAGTCTGTAATCCATAGGCCACAGGGACACTGTGGATATTCCTCTTCTTCCACTATATTCCTCCACAGTCACAGGAAGAAAGAAGCAATAATTTCTCAGCAGAAACAATCTTCCTCCTTTTGGTTACATGGATTTTCTATTCTGGATTGGCAGAATAGGACAAAAGGTCAATAAGACAATAAGGACTCCTATATCTGGGACTCCAAGTTAATCAATCTCAAAACAATAATTATAGCTCAGGAAGAGTCCCAGGGCAGGTGCTCTCAAGCATTTCAAACGAGGGTATTTTCACTAGTTTATTTCTAGTTTTTGCCACAATGTAAACCATGAAAGGTAGTCTGGGCATATGATAGTTTACATTTTCTGAAACTGTGTGTCTCTCTAAATCTCAATATTTGGTGAATTTCATCTATCTTTCTGGTATCCTGATTATGAACTTGGTTGGAACTCTTTTTCTTTAAGAGAGTTTTGTGTCAAAATCCAAAGATCTCCAAAACTGAGTTAGCTTTGACAAGAAAACAAAATAGAAAATGGAAGAAGTCCAGCAAATTATGAAGTATATACTTTGAAAAGTGATAGTTCATTATTTAATTTCATAATTTTACGTTTTATATGAATTGTTCAGTGCTTCATCATCTCTATTTAAAAGACATGTCAATGGTAGTGGTGTGGGGTATAATGTGCCCAGCTGTGTGCAGTCATATGATAGTTATATGGCAAATATCAAGTTATGTTTTTCAAACCATTAAACTCAGCAGATACTTAGTACTGACTGATAAAATATCTCAGCCTTTCTTCCTAACTTGTCTTCAGCACTGTTTCTTCTCCATCTAAAGTTATAAGAGGCAGACCCCCACTCTCTCTCTCTTTAAGAATTCCTTTGCAGTTCTGTTTTACTATTCCCTTACACTTTGGCTAAGCTCTGCCAGAGCATGTTTACCCCTTCTGACTATCACTTAAGTTAGTAAATATCTGAGACTTTGTCTCTCTAAGCTTTCTATATTTAGCAATAAAAGTAGAAGATATCTTTGATTTCCAAATCACACCTTTGCAGTCACAAGAAGACAGAAATAGTGTCTTTCTGAAGTCCTGTCCCAGCTCCATTGCTATTGGTTGGCCTGGCCCCACTCCCTCCAGATGCCAATCCTGAAGCTCTCTTCATAGTGTAGAAATATCATCTTAGGTACCCTAAATAAAAACGATACAACTTTCAAAGAGGCTGAGTGCAGCTCCCGTTTGATTTCCCTGGGATTCATAAAATGTAATTAGGCCGCTCACACAGAAGGATCCTTGGATGTGAACATATTGTATTTATCTAGGTTAGACTATTTTGGCCTATTGTTTATTTCATAACCAAGGCTGATCTACTTTTTACATGCACTAAAGGAAGTAGGTTCCTTCCAGTCCCCTTTAAACTTGTTGTTTCAGAAATATTACCAGTGTTCAATCTCAGCTGTAAATAATGACTCTCATCTTTAGGTAGACCATAGCTTAATTGGTAAAATTGCTTAATTGTCTTACTTACACACTCTGTTCTCTGCTGAGTTATTTAGAGCACTTTCTATACAAAATGCATTATTCAAAACACAATCTGTGCTCTTGACTTGCAAACTTCACATACATTACAGAGGCTCGTTTAAATTTTTTTTCTTTGCCTCCCATGTTCCAGCACCTACATCTCTTAATACTTACATTCCCTGAAAAACATGTTCAGTTAAGGATTTCTTCACCCTTACAAGCAGCTAATCTAAACCACATATCAGCAGGACAGATAGCACGAGTACACTTTAAGATGACAAAACTCCCTCTGCTGTCCTTTCCAAGTCATTGAACAATAATGGCAACAACAGCTTTGCTCACCTTTCTGCCTTTCTGCCGCTTTTCAGCACCTGAGAACAATCTCTATAAGTAAAAGAGCAGAAGCAAAGGCTCATATGCTGTGTGGAGCCTTGCTTTACCTGGCACATTGCTAGGAAGCACTGTGTTGCAATAAATTCCCATTTCCCACTGAAAGGAAAGGGGTGGGGTCCTTCCCTCCAAGAGTGACAAGGGATGGCATCAAGCTGCTCTCGATCAGGAGCACTGCTGTTTTCAGCTGCAAATGGCGAGAATGAGGATTCCTGGACTTTCTGCCGTACCTGTTCTCACTCAGAAGCATAGCTGAGATACTATTATAAGGTAATAATAATTACATGGAAAGGTAATTAATTATTTAAGACCTTAATTAATCAGGAAGCAACATGAAGTTCTATAAGCAAATGCCAGGAAACAAGTGAAATCCCTGTAAATTCCCAGATTAATGCCTTGCTCAGCAATGTCTGCATTGCACCACTCTCCTCTTTTCCTGTTGCATAACAGCCCACAGCTGTCCCACTGTGATCTGCTCCAACTCTTGGAGATTCCCCTTTGTCACTTCACCTCGCTGGCAACCCTAATGCTTGCTTCCCAGAGGTACAGACTGCCAGTCTTCGGGACTGCTGGTGCTTGGGATGTTCTTAGGTACCTGCTACCTCTGACATTGTGCTCTGTTTGTGTGCATTCCACTTTTATGAGTTTCTCCGGTTTCAGTCTTTAATTAATAAGAAATGGTAACAGAACTGTCTTTAATCCTTGAGGTGTATAGAAGGTAGCCCCAGAGATAATCTTCTCAGGTCTGAATTTCAGCACCAAGTGCTGGCTTGCTCCAGCAACCATGGATCTAGAATTCTTTTGAAATATTTCATCTAAATATATCTGTCCTAAAGTCCTGGTTAGAAACTTAGATGAGAAGTTTCCCATGTTATAACAGATGGAGAAAAGAAAGAACAGTCATTGAATTAGTGCTAAAGAAAAGTCTTGCTTTAATCTGAGCTTCAGGAGAGGCTTACATTACTGACATGTTCCCAGCTGATTTGACAATCTCAACTATGTTTCTTTCCATCAGAACCTTAAAGCCGTCATTTATATTTTAACATGTGCTTAAGATGTTATGTGGTTAAACCGTGAACAATAATTCACCTTCAGCTGCAGTCAGTTTCTCTCCCATAACAAGACTTTCATAAATCATTTCTAACAAGGTAAATAAATCTCTCAGTTCCCACTATGCACCATTATTATATTTCAATCCTTCCTTAAAAATAAAGATTAATGCATTTAGTAACTGCAAACAACTAGGAATGCCATCCTTTAAAATATTATCTCCTGCTATAGAATTTGAAGTAGAGAAATGCATTTACTTTTAAGAATTTGAACATTAATCATGTGGCAGAAGTGGCATACTATATACATGGAAGCTGGCAGTGGAGTGGAGCTCTATTTGACACCTCTAGGGAACATCTACAATAGCCTGCAAAAACGGAGGAGAGAAATACGATGAAGCTTCATACTGAAATATGGAAGTGCTCATGATATACAACCCAGTGCTGGCAGCCCTTCTGTGCCCTTGGGAATCTTTTGCATTAGTTTGTCAATTAATTATTGTACTGTAAAATCTTGCACAAGTTCACTTTCATGTGCTTAATGCCCATAGAATCCACAAGCCCCCTCAGTTAACCTTGCATGGGATCAGCTTCTTTTGGTGTCTTCTTTGTATGACAGATGAGACTTCTTCATTTTTATGTGCAATGAAATGTTCATCCTAAGAAGATGATGTTGAATTTATTTTTTGTAAATGTTTATAATACTTTAGCTGTGAGTTTTTCTAGGAGTATAAGGTTTAGGATTTTTTGTTTTTTCTCTTTTTTGCTTGTTATTCTTTTCATCAAGGTTTTTTAAATTTATAAGATTTACTTTTAAGAATATTTGCTTCTATACCAAAAGTGAAAGACATGATCTTAAAACACAGCCCATCAAGACGTCTAAGAGATATGCTTCCTGTCAGCATGTGGTATATTTTAAATACAGTTGTATTTAAAGTTTGGGGCAGGAATCAGTGACAAGTGTCTGTGTCTTACCAGCAGACACCATAATACCCACTAGAACCTGCATTAAGGACCCCTTCAGCAGCAGCACCTGAAATACCACAACAATTTCACTGGGCAGGGCTGTGTGATAGGCAGGGAAAGCCTCACCTTCGTCCACATCTAAGCCCCCAGTGGGGCAAACACTTGAAGCCAGAAGCACCTGAAGAGCATCCCTTGTGGAGGGGCACTGCTTGCACACTCACATGCACAGCAAACACCCAGGCACATTCATGTCTGAATTACAACTGCAAGAGAAAATTCTTCATCATTCGACTTACACTTCTTCAAGGAGTAGTACAGCCAAGCTAAACTCAGAGCCTGTGCACTGACTGGCAAAAATATTTATTTTTCTGTTACCAAAAGGAATAATTTGGGGATTCCATTTCAATTTGTTTAACGTTTACAATGTAACAAATAGAGTTAGTGAGAGTCTTGCTGCAACAAGAATCAATGGTGCCTGTGAGGTGTGTTACAGGTAATGTTCCTCACTATAAATTTAGTTCCGATCTCTACAGATATTACAGTTATACCTGTGTGAAGCTGGAAATGCAAGCAGCTTATTTGTCACAGCCTAATTGAATAGAAAGAGCTTTCCACTGAAAATTTTCAGCATACAATTCCTATTGCATGTACTTTTGTTTGTATGATGCAGCTGTATGTGCCACATGCTGTTATCATCTACTATACAGATAACACTACAGAAAGACCTGGAAATGTGACAAGAAAAGCTTCCCTTGTAGTTGGTTAAGCTTGTCAACAAATTGCTATGTTGTGAGTTTGCTTTCTTTTTCCGATGAAAACAAAATTCATGTCACAGCAGTTGTGGTAAGTCACAGAAATAGCTTAAGGTAAAGAAATACACAGACCAGATTTTAGTCAAAATTTTTCACAAAATAGTAATAGCATGGCTCCCTTGCAGTTAATGCAAAACCTCTCTGACGCCACTGCTCAATAATTTAACACCCTCTGTAGCAGGTGATGTAATCCTGTGCCATTTCTTGATCTCCGATCTTACAGGTTTAATCATTTCCACTCAATAGCCAAAACAAACCATGTGTAAAATAACTGTCCACCACTTCCTGGTGACATTAGTGAAGCAATTTTTTGCCTGTTTACCATGTCAAATGCTTGAGAACAGCATGCACACTCCTTACATCCACTTAAGCACTTAACAGGGTGTTCAGGTATTGATTTTCAAGTGTCTTTTAAACCACTCAGATGAATTCATACGAGCACTGGGGCATCTGTGAGTTATCCGAATGGACATTGATTATACATAATGACCTTGCTTCCACAAGGATCATTCTCTTTATTCCTTTCCTTCCATTTTTCTCTTTGGTTGTCTAGCCAACCTACAGTATATTACATTAAGATTCGGTCCCCTAGCACTACATGTGTCTTAAACATTTTTGTCTTAAAAGAAAATAATTTATATTCCACACACTTGTCCAGAGTTCTGCATTAACTTCATGATACATTTATTTCTCATTCAAATCAATGTAAATGAGAACACAAGAGTTTTTCTTTATAAAGGATCATTTTGTATGAGTAATAAACTGCCCAGTGAACCTTACTAAGCATGGGATCAGACTGCTGGCAAGAGAAAAGCTTTCCTACTCAGCCCATACAAAAAAACCTAAGAATACTTAATCTTTTAAGGCTAGCAAAGCTTATCACTTCATCATTGCTTCTTAAAGTTTCCTGCACCTGCTCTGCATTGTGAAACAGTTTCTTCAACATTCGGAAATGGCTCCAAAAAGTTTCTCTGTGTTGTGTTAGCTTCCAAAAGGTGTGTCTGACTGAGGTTGGTCTTAAATGTATGGCATCATCAGTCTGGCAGCAGCCTTTGCCTCCAGGGGGGTTCCTGGGCTTGCTGGGGCCTCTGCCCCCTGCAAGTCCTGCTCCTCCACCCTTCTCACTCTTCACCCTTCCGAGCTCCTGCCTTATTTTATACCACCACAAATCAATACTTATTGGCAAAAAAGAAGATTTGCCTTACAAAAAGGGTCACAAAGCCATTAAGTGGCCAAGCCCATATAATTTAAACAGCAGCCCAGTGTGAAATCTTTAACACAACTTTATCTCAAGATGTGCTGTTGTGTTGATGGCTGGTGAGCTCTGTCCATTCTCACAAAAGAGCATCTTGTTTAGCAGAAGCGCTGCAGTTATTCTGATATACAGAGGTACAGAGCAGACTTACAAGCTGCCTTTTTCAGTGACTCAGGTTTTACTGCCTGGGCAGCTGTGCTTTTTTCTGGTTAGTTAAATCCACACTCAGTTGAAGAGTCACAATACTTTAATACAATTGGCAACGGAGAATTTCACCTACAAAGTTACAGGCCTCTGTTAAAAATCTGGCCTCCCCAATGGTCATTGAACACGACTGTACTTCTGTCTTTTTCTGCTGTTATTCAAAGGTGAAGAAATACATAGAAAGATTTAAAAAGACATTTTGTTCTACAAGTTTACTCCAGGGGTGTAAGTTAAAACCATGTCTAGACAGGGGCACTTAAGCAAAATTAAGCCGAATTAATTTACTGCAATATTCATACATTTATTTTAAGTATCCCTTTCTACGATATTCTCAACAGAAACAAATTATCTTCAAGTAAGTGTCGTTTCACCTTACTTAAACTAAAGCTTTATTTCTGAATTACAGTATCTATGTGAACTCCAGGCTATACTGAAGATACTTAAAAATACACTCTTTAATTAATTCTGGTTTGCTTTCCTGCTTATCTTTCCCCATGTAGACATGGCATCAGCGATGCCAGAACAGAACCCGGCGGGGCTGACCTTGGCAGTGTGATGTAAAACCTCCCTGCACAGTCTCTTGCCTGGTACTCCCTGTTCCCTTCACCTCTGCTGAATCACAGTGATATACTTTGTAACAGGAGCTGATAGGGATCATTTATAACTGGGACTGTTTTTATACACATAAGACTGTAAGATATGTACATTTATTAAAATGAAAAAAAAATAGGTGAGGGATTTTTATGTTGGTTTTGGTTTTGTTCTTTTTAATTTACTATTCACTCTTCTATGGAGCTGTAATTTTTTGAATGATGGATTGCTAGCTAGATAGACATCCCGGCCTTAGCGACCCAGAATTGTCTGTCTTTCTATGTTCCTGTGATATAGTTTGTTTCTTAAAGTTAAATCATCTTTTAATTTTAAGAATGTTTGGAAAATATCTTAAGGTTGCTACATTTATGAGAAAAGAGGTCATTAAAATAGTTACTAATTCAAATTGGGAGAACAATTCAAATTGGGAAAGCAAACCATACTTGGATATGAAAAGGAGACTTTCTGCTGTTCTGCTGTAGGTTAGAGAGGGCACTTCCCCTCCAACAGATTCCAGTGGAGAGAGAGCACGTCTCTCCTCCTCTGAGTGCAGCAGGAGGGCCAAGGCAGGTGTCAGCACAGGGCACTGGGCTCTTTCTCTTGGAGACTCTGCACAAGTATGTGAGAACATGCAGAGCAACAACGCCAAAGCCTTGTGCAGTGCTGAAGGGTGAGCTTCCCATGCAGTGCTTGCAGGCTTGGCTACACCTCTGTTGCTCTGTCCTCTGAGGTGACAACGTCCAACCGTGCTAGACATGGTTGTTCAGCCGTGTAAGTCTGAGTTAACAGGAGAACACAGTTGTGAAGGCAACAGGATATGAAAACTGGCAAGGAAGTCATGGCTGGTTTGGTATCCTTGGCTTTGCTTTATTTTGGTTTCTAAAACATTATGTTTCACAAAACATATTTTGTACTTTGCTCTTCTGTGCTATCTTTCATCCAAGGGATCTCAGAGCACTTTACTCACATTATTAATTAGGCCCCAAAACAACCCTGGAGGTAATTAAGTATTTATTACTGTACAGATGCATAAGCTGAAATAGTGTCTGATACAGGGCCTTGTTTACATTAAAGGTCCCTTGGACTGCTCTGTTAACATAAAATCGCTTTAAAATAGTTGTAAATTGGATTCTTAGGAACGTTAATGCTTCCTTATCCTTGTTATTCTTGATGCTGGCTTGTTCAGTGAATGTTCCCAACCTTACACTGTGAACAGGCAGTGTAGGACCTGTTCTGGTTTAACTTCATACATGGACATCTGCACTGAGCCTTTTATATAAGAAATCCAGCATTGCTCCCAACACCATTTACATCAACAGCTCCCTACTGCAACGTGTGGAACTTACACATTTAATCACTGTCATGATTTCCCTCTGAATCCGCATTTCCTATTTAGAGTGCACAGTTCCAAGAGGAAGGAGGACAACTGTTCCTCTCCTGATCTGTGTACTCTGAATTGCTGAAGGTGACTTAGGTACAGTTGATTAACTCAGCATTGCAATGAAGTAAAAACCAAGTGTCTGTTAATTTGTCTCAGAATATGGGTGATAAAAAAAGATTTCCATTTGAAAAATGCTCAGTTCTTCTGTTTGTATTTTCTGCTCTTGCCTTCAGCTTTAATTGCTGAAATTCTGCATAAGTTCCCCTCTGGATACCTCTGTTCTTCATTTAGTTTGTCCCTAAATTTATCTGTCAAGAATGGCTTTCCCTCGGTAAAACTTTGGGAGGGTTGGTGGTTTTTTTCGTTCTCTCTTTTTCTCAGTTTCCTCAGCAAGTTTGAAGCAAGAGAGAAAATAATATTGCTGTTTTAAACACAACATGAAAAGCACTATGCTAGAAATTTTCTTTGCGGTCTGCCTCTGCCCTGACCTAGGACTCTTTGCCGTAGGGACAGTAGGAATTTGTTTCTGCTTCTCACTAGCAGCTTAACTGAATCCATACCTTCCCAAAGCTCACAAAGCAAGTACAGAAAAGTGCTTTTTTAGCAGAAAGAAGGTAAAATTGAAGTCTGATGGTAACAACTTTCCTAAGAAATGTTTGCAGTATGAAAAAGGGACTGGTTTGCCTGGCAAGTCACGAATGACACTTCCACTTCCTCTATTGTGGACAGTGATTGAGCAATATTTCAAGAAAGTGTTTTTTCCTAATCAGACAAATAGATCCTGTGGATGATAACTTAGACTATATATTTCAAATGAAGAACAGAAGGTGAATCCAAGTGCAGAACTTCCCTTTTTTGAGCTTAGTAGGCACATTTCCCTCACCAACTGAAGCTCAGGTTCAAAATCCCCACATCCTCAGAGGTACCTCTGAGTTTCAGCTCACACTAACCCAGCGTGGCTCTGTATTAGTGTGGCACTGTGTAGAGGTGTATAATTCTGTCTGGTTTTGTGGAGAATTGGCTCACAACGTCAGTGTGCCACAACTCCTCCTAGTTCCAGGGCTTGTGTTGTCAGTACTGATTCAGTACTGATTTGTGCCACAGACATCCCTTGGGGTTTTTTCCCATACAGAGAATTCGTGGTGTCAGATGCTGTTTAGAAACGCATGTAATTTCTCTTTGCTTTCCTGTTTACACTGATGATGTCAGTGTAATTTTTTATAGTTAATCAAGGTATCTTCTGCAGCTATTGCAGTAGTAGAATAAAAAATAAAAGCAGTGCTTATTGCCAGTTGGTGTTCTCCCTCAATAAGCAGGCTATGAACTTAAAATACATAGAGCTTAAATGTGGAGGACATTCTGTACAAACTTCAAGGTTGATTTGAATTTTGGGCATAAACCACCTGACAGCTTCCATTTCACATTGGGCTATTTTAGCTTCTAATAAGTATAGAGTCAGTAAGAAACACGTATACAGCTGATGCACAAACTAGAAGATCTTTGTTGCTGTTTAATTTGTCCTGACAACAAGTTCCTGCTGTTCAGTTTGGTTTAGGGTAAAATATCCTTGGACTGATCCAAGTGCGTATATACAAGAGAGCTCCATCTTTTAACTGGAGGTGTTTCACATTTTCTTTCCAGTAACCTAATCTTTAAACATGAACTTAGACATTTATATATCACAAATACTCTATGGCACTGAAATGAAGCCATCTTTCTCATCACTGCATCTCCATGGCAGGAAAATGAAAATAAGATTGGACAGGACTTTCTGGATTATCAAATCCTTTAGTTTACTTTCTAAGGCAACTATGGGATAAATGGCTCACATTTGCTTTGAGGCTAACTGATTTCCTTACTCCGATAGATAAATCGGTTTGGAAACTCACTCCTTTAATGATTAGAAATCTATTATTTGCAACCTCTGTATATGCAAAGCCAGTCTGTACCATTTGTACTTGCACCAGTTTGTTCATTAGCCCTAACAGCACTTCTGCTTGGGGTTTCCTTCCAATGTACCTATGCAAAAGCAGCTTTGTCTCTTGTTCAGCTGTCCTCTTGCTTGTGTTGCCACACCAGCTCCTTTTAATCTTATTCTGTAAAGATTTGTATTTTCCTTGCCCTCTCTCATAGTCCTTCTCCTCACTTGCTGCACTTTATATTGGTGTATCTTGCTTGCTCAGGACCAGATGAACAGAGCTGCATCAGAAAGTATCAAGAAGCCTTTTTGGTGCCTTGGGCCACAGCATGAATGCATCATATGTCATTACTAGCATGTAGATTTCAGCAGAATTTTATGTAAGTCCCCAGGTACTGGCATTCTCTTTAATACTGGCAGAATCTGTCTGATTTTTCTAATTTCAATCCTGAAGATCACACTTCCTGAATGATACTGCTCTCTTCCATACAGCATCTGTTTCTCACCTTTTGTCACCTTTAGATTCAATTAGCAGCCCTAGATGTTTTATATTTTTGTCCATGAGTAGATCAAATAAACTCAGCCTTCACACAGATTCTTGGGGAATTGTCAATGTAAAGTCCCTGCAGCCCAATAGCTGCTTTCAGGATGACCTGCAGTTCTTATCCACTCTACATTTCTAACAGGTCCTGACTTGTCCATCTTAAATAGTAGTTGCAAGTACAGAAACTTTAGAGTGCCCTGCTGAAGTCCAGTTTCTTTTTTCTAAAACATGAATTATCCTTTCTTAGAAACGTTAGTTGAATTTAGTGGGCAGATCTTGAAAGCATTTTTTATAGTCTTATTTCTTGCCTTACCAAACTGAAAAAGAGACAAATCATGTTTACAGCTTGCAAAAGAAACAGCTTTCCTGTGCTCCTCCATAACACCAATGACTACTTTGGTTTAAAATGCGTCATGCCACTAATTAGTTTTTAGTGCACGCTATTCTTCGTAGAGTGAGTAACTGCTTTCATGGGCACAGTAGAAGCTCATGGTTTATGTGCCCTAGATTAGTGTAAGTCGTGGTTCTGGGGGATGTGTCACATCCCTGATCCTTTACAAGCTGTTCCTGGATTGTTCTTTTGGACCATTGCTGCTGAATTCCATCCCCACGCTCAGCACTAGTAAGCACTAGGTTAAACTAACACTATCTAGCCTGGATAGTACTTGAAAACAGAGTCAGGGCATTAGTCCATGATTGCTCTATTTCCTAGCAATCATGTTGCTCCCTGGTTCAGAGGCCATTCCATCCCAGAGAGTTTTCTTTGACTCCTCCGCTCTCCACAGAGTAGCTGGGAGCTGCTGAGTGCCGCCGGCTCTGGCTCCAGGGATCAGTCCTCAGACCTCATTTATTCAGCAGAAGTAGATCAAGTGCTTGCTGTGCAATTTCCCTTAAGACCTGGGGACATAATTACTGTTTAATATGTCTTTTGCATTCAAAGTGCCTAAAAAGCTCTTAAGATTGTGCTCTTATTGTGTGATGCCAGGTGTGTATTACATGTTCACTCAGCTGTGAGGGCACCTGAGGGCACAAGGACTATTCCTGAGTTGTCCTTGGAGGACTGAACAGAACAGGGCAGGATCAGTATCCACAGTCCCTGTTTGGTGGAGGATAGAGAAAAATACCGTAGCAGCTGCGCTGGGGTGTCCTCCCAGAGAAAGCCAGTTGGTGACTTCAGAAAGGAAGCTGGGATTGAATTATCATGAGGGTGGTGTGGGTGCTCAGGGACCCGGTCCCGGATCAAGGAGGGAGACAGGGAACCTGGCAGTGCAGAGGAGACAGTGCCTGCACCATTTCCCACACACATGTCCCAGGATAGAAGATGTCTGGAACACTTGAACACTCTGTAATCTCTAATTTGATGAAACCAAACCAGCTTGGTGATTTGGAAGCTAATCTGATTCCATTACAGTTTTAGATCTTGAAAAAAGTATCTTAAATATAATCCTTTGGGAACTACTTAGTCATTCATCCCGTGCTAGCTACCTACATTTTCTGCATTGGGTATTTTGTCTAAGGAATACAAGGAGACATTTATTCCCGAAAAGTAAACAGGACCACAATAATTTTTTTTAAATTCCAGACAAAAGCATTTGTTTCTTTGTAAACAGGTATTTTAAATCTATATACACCAAAACCATTACTGTTTCTTGCAATTAGAAATATTAAGGTTAAAGAAGCACCCTCAATTAAACTATACAGGTAAGAAAAGAAATAATTTTCAACTAAGTAAGAATGGAAAGTCTAAATGTGGCATTAAATGCTTAAAGTGTACAGTGAGAATCCCCAATGCACATTTTAATTTTCATTTAATATCTGAGTTCCTCTGAGTGAAATCCCAGTTGCTTATGAACAGCTGAGGTTTAAAAACTGTCTGGTGGCTGTAGTTTTAAGGTAGAGGGTCAAAGTCTATTACTGAGAGCATAACAAGTGTCTGGTCCTTACCTTGGCTAATGTGATGCAATTCCTCTGAGATTAATGAAGCTTGACTGATTTACATGAACTGATAAGTTACCTTCAGCTCTAGGTTTTTAGTTAGAAAAATAATTCCCTTTCCCTTTAAAAGTATACCTGCAGTTATTTGCTAAGGACAATCTCATAGCCATTTAGGAAATATTCCACATTGAGGGAAAAATGCACAAAGAAACTTACTGATATAAACCACCAGGACACCAAGCAAGAGGGAATGATGACAGAGATAAAGATGAAGGTCTGCTCGATTTTTAGGGAATCTGTAGGATGCACTTTCTGTGCACTTGCTTGTGATGAGTACAGGACGGCTGCTAATTCCATATGTGTTCCTCATGTGAGTGGATTGAGTGTCACAGTGCTATTGAAATACACAGTGTTCACATCAACTAAATGCAAATAATGTCTGTGTACCATTTCTCCAATATAAATGGAATAAACAATGTCACATGGAAAGACCAACAGCTCCTAAGACGTGGATGTTCCAACACACCGCACTGCATTATTCCAAATACCACAGTACTTGCTATCTCATTTGCTGAAAAATTCTTGAGTTGTTAATAATGTATGGGATTATCATGAATCCACCAACAGGTAGTATCTGTGAGAGCTGCTGAATGAAATGAAAAGTAGGATAATTCAGATATAAGCATGTATTAGGAAAGGATTTAAAGGAGCAAACTGTCTCAGTGTTTTCCACTGCTCTTTAATGGGGAGTTAGGTTTGAGTTCAGCAAGAAGCATTTGAAGTTCAGGAATTACTCTTTCTTAACAGTGATAGCCAAATTTAGAGGAGTAAATGATGGTATTCTATGAGAACAGATGGATGGTTTTGTGATCAAAACATCAGACCACTTTCTTTGCTGTCTTTGCTGTACACTTAATGGGAACAGACTATTCACTTAGTGTTCCTATATCCAGATTTCCCAACACTAATTTGTAAATAACATTTGCTTGAAAGCACTTGTTTCTTTAGCAAGTGGAAACGATTACAGGCTTGTTGAATATATTAAATATATGTTTTGATATACTCAGTGTGCTCAAATGTGACCCAAGTATGTGCTGTAGATGGGCATGACAAATGCCAGTCTGGCTGTGGGGGGCTGAGTTAGTGCCCAAGCTGGAGAGCACTTGAGCAATTTACAGAGCAGCACAAAACAGTCAGAACTGCTGCTTCAATTCAGACAAGGGAATATTAATCCTTAGCAGGACCATTTATGTACCACAGAGGTCCTTCTCCTCTCCTGCACACTGCAAACACATCACTCCAAGGAAAGCTTTGTCATGGTCATTGTTTTCCCTGGTGGTGCTGACCAGACCTGGGCTGAGACCCATTCCAGGGTACTCTGGAGAAAGCAGGAACTTTCTCAGCTTACACAAGTTCACCTGAATCCAAATTTTCTGCAGATCAGTTTGTATATAAAATAAAACTCTGGGAATTTAGAGTACAGTCAAAGGTATTTGCAGAACCAAGCAAAGCCGAGAACTTTTTAAATAGATTTGTTTCCACATGTTATTTGTTTCAGTCCTAGCAGAATAACATGTCTCCGTAAGAAAGAATTGAGTGCTATTTTGGCTAATGCATTTTCAGTAGAAACATTATGTTATGTTTAAAGCAACTTTTTGCTTTTAGAGTTTGGATCAAGTTAAAGAACCTAACAGACATATCACAGCCTGAATTTAAAGCACAGAAAGATAGAAAACCAGCTTGTAACTGAAATTAGGAGATCATAGAGACAATTCACACAGAGGTCCCCAATACTGTTTTTCAGGAAACACTGACAATTGAGATTTACTTGGATGGAGTAACTCTTTGGTTTATACATGGGGTGCAAATAATGCTCTTCTCCAATTGCAAACATGTAATTTATAACACTGCAATATTTTCATCCAGAGTCTCAAAGTGAAAAAAAGCACAAATGTGCTATTGTTTGGGGAAATTACAGACTGGGAATAGGATAATCTGATCCAGCTGAAATACAGGAGAGTTTCTACAAGCATTATTCCAAGTAAGATTGCTGGAGGACCGAGAACTTTCGCAGTTGTCAAAGAATGTGTTAATCGTTTCCTTCATACATTTTTCTTGAAAGTAGTATTTTTTATTTATTAGGTAGAGCAAGATAAAGGCATGACTGTAGTCTGTGGGCTTCAGTCAGTGGGGTCAGATTTGCCCTCAAGCAGGTGACAGAGCATCGCTGTGCAAACCATGATGATCAATATCCCTGCACTTCCAAACATCTTAGAAAATGCTCTTTCTGTTGGGCTTCACAAAGCCTGATGGGAACTGGGCTCTACCCCGTGGGCTTCCAGCTAACAATATATGGAATTCAGGCAGGTCTAGAGGATTTTATTTGAGGGCTAAAATACCAAATTCTCATCCACCACACACAGACAAACTAAGCTCAGAGACCCAGTGCACAAACCGTGCAATCACTAAGAAATACAGCTAGTATTATCTGTATTGCAGATTCTGAAATTAGAGATAATGGCTCTTAATAATATCTAAAGCTTTTCAACTCTGTCTCCATGAGAAGGTCAAACAAGCCAACATAATCCATGAATAGAAGGAAAATACTATTGCAAAGTCTTGTAGCCCATCATTGAAATGCATCAGGGCATTTCAGTTACTCAGGTCCACTCCACAGGAAATTCCAGATTAAATGTGAGAATCCTGTATTTCTGGTGATGGCAAGGAGAAGAAAAATACCTGAGTAATGGCTGAATAATGCTCTTTCAAAGATTATGTTCTGATTTTCTATCATGACTTCATGACATGAGTTTAATAGCCTCTGGCTGATGCAATAAAATTCATTCTCACAGACCAACACCAAAACGTCATATGTAAACATATGCTACACCACCAATTGCAGAAAACAGTGTCTTCCTAGGAAAGAAAAGGACTAAAAATTATAAAATAGCAACACTTAAACACTCTTGTTACATTCTTAGTTCCTTGAATGTCAGTCCTAGTTTGGCACAATGTTCTTCACAGCACCAGGTAATATGTTGATATACGACTGATTGCAGACCAGTAGCAACTCTTCATCCTCCCAGATGCAAAACAGACTTACAGTTTCTCAGGACAAATTTCAGTTTTAAAAATAATGGTCTCCTCTCCTCAGCTTGTGTGACTGGCAGGAGTTCTGGTGGAACAAACTGTTTGTTCCCATAAATATGGGGGGTTTATATAACATATTCAAGAAATATCATTTTGTGGACACTTTTGATCACTCAGGCTTGTGATAATGAGACCCCCTGCATCTAGAGTCCTCATGGAGTTCTTTTTTCCAGTTTAACATTTTTTTAAGAGAATGACCTTTCACATCAAGTTTCAGAACTTTATTTCCTTTATTTCCCAAAGCTCCATCTTCTCTTCCTCTAAACAGATATCTATCATTGCCAGATGTTTTAAATACCAGAATATTGCTTAATTTGCAGAGCCCAATTTTTCATTTTAGCAGCAAAGCACCAGGGGCAGCTCTCATAGAGGCTGCTGTCAGGTCAGTGCAGGTACTTTTTGTATCATGTTAACTGAATCCAGCTCTCATCCTCATCTACTCCACGTGAGTCAGCCTGGTTTGGCCTACTGGTTCCAGCTGGGTCATTTAAAATGGACATCCTGTCAAATGCTTCACTGTGTGTGAAGCTCTAGTGTGCTTGAACTCCATCTTTGGCTATGTATTCCTTTAAAATATCATCAGCTTTTAGAGTTTTTATCAACGAAATTCTGTGTGCACTGTCTTAATTACAGACCTCATCTCTTCCTTTTTTGGTTCATTTGAATGCAAATCCTGTTCCTGCTGCTGAACAATGGAAACGTCCACAGCCCTCACTTCCTCACATCAGGGTTCAGATTTCAGGAATCAAAAGAAAAGAGCTGTGCCAACCCAGAAGAAAATGAAACTGCTTAAAATGCTTTTGAATTGTAATACTGTGCATGCAATATGATGATAATAGTACTGTGCAGTAATTAGGAAACCTACTGTGTGTGTATGTTGTGTCCTGCTACATACAGTAATGTGTCAGCTATTAACTGAATACTGTTTTCATTTATAGAAGCAATCTTCTGGGTGCTGAAACAATCTCCAAATACATTGAAAGAAAACAACTGTACTCATAACTATTCTTATTAAGCTGTCCAAAGGAGCACTTCTGATAAAGACAGTGCTGGCAACAGATCTGTTTCAGGTGGAACTAGGTCAGTAAGAAATTGTAAATAGATAGTTGAAATAATTGAATAGCTTAAATCAGAAGACAATAATTGAAAGGTTCAGCCTTCTGAATCTATGCACTCTAAGAGCGTCTACGTGACTATGAAATGAAAAAGGCTATTACAGTGGAGATCTCCTTGCTGAAAGATATGACAACAGAAATTATACCCTTTGAAAGAGAGAGAGATTTGGAGGGTATTTTCTGGATGGGTGTCACTATAAACAGATGACTAAGCTCCCTGTCCTTAGGCATACCTCACACCCCATGAGATTTATACCGGTGTTTACTGGAGAGGTAGTGCATGTTAATTTTGATTAAGCCTGTTTTCTACCCATTTGAGAGGGGCTTGTGTATCCTTTGGGTTCCTGGGCAAGCTGTTGATTCATGTATCAGGAAGTTGAAAAGAATGTTAATGGAGTTTGGTTTTTCTTGGTTTCATCCTCGTGTTTTATGGACATGCATATGGTCCAAATCTCTTTTTATTACCTCTGTGTTATATTATGTGTGGCTTGTTTCAGCTTCACTGGGTTCCAGGATGAAAATCACTAGTGATCCAAAATGGAGAATTTTGGTGTGCTTTCTAACCAACATTTAACCTGGTGCTGTATTCCTCTAAGGATTACATGGCTGCATTTGTTCCAACGATGTCCATGAGAATCCCTATATAGAGTGAGGTGAGCTCTAGATGAGACCCTGGAAGGGAAGAAAACCTCACCCAAAGGCTCAGAATCAGTCACATCTCCATGAAGAAAAAGCCTCCTATCCTGCATGTTTGTTTACTTAAAAGTGTAGAAATTGATGGTTTTGTCAAAAGCCTATTGACAATTAAGAATATGGACAAGACAGAAATGGTGAAGTAGGGAACTTCCTGATTTCTGACTGTCGCTAACAACTCTCAACCATGTACTGTGTTTCCTCTATGCTTCAGTGGCATCCTTGCCTTTGTGCTAGATTGGTTCTGGAGAGCCAGGATCAAAATGTTTAATTGGTTTGTGTGGCCCAGGGGGCTGCCAGAGCTTTGTAAACATACTGGGCCAAATTCTTCTGTATTTTGTTCACTAACCATCAATAAATGATTGCAACGAAAGAACTCATGCAGTAAATGTCTTGGACACATACTGTTAAGACAGATAAGAGTGTTCAAAACTCAAATCTTTTAAGCTAAAATAAAATATGTTACTAAGCTTATAGTCAACGTTTGTTTTCCATAATAAATGAGACTAAAGTCCTTTCCCAAAAAAAGCACTCCTTCCTCAAACTTAAAAATATCAAGTTATAATAGTGGGAAAATAACATGTGCTGCTAGCATATTGTGATTATATTCAATTAAAGATTTTTTTCTCCACTTTCCAGACCATAGTAAAAAGAAAAGTTATTCTATTTTTGTCAGCACTGCACACAGAACAGTCGAAGTGAATTAGTTTTCACTGATTTTCACAGTAATCTGTAAACAAGATTTATTAAAGTAATTAAATGAGGATTTCATAATTTGTAAAGCATTTAACTCAGAATTTGGAATTGTTAAAAGCACTAATATACTTTGAATTGATTCATCTTTAGATTATGTAAGACTTCCAGATATTGCTGTTTCCTAATGGAATTGTAATCAATTATGAACTGTGGAATTCGTGCTCATTTTTGTAAAGTGTACATTTGAGAGAAGACCTGTGACATTGTCACTGAGAGGAGAGGAATTGTATAAAGTCAGCCTGTGTGGGAATGCCACACAGAGCTCGCTGCAGGCCTGACCCACCACCTACCACAGGCAAATCATCAAGTGCTGTTTCCACAAAGACTTAATCTGAGGAATTGGACCATTGACACTTTTTACTTTACACTTCTTGTCCTTTCCTTCCACCACACAAATTTTCCTTTCCCAATAACCTGCCTATAATATGCTAACTGCCCCAAAGATTTAGCTCCCAGTCTTCCCAACTTCCCTCGTGTGCTTGGTGCTCCCTGTGGATCTCAGTGCAGAGCAGTGACTCAAAAGCCAGAGGCTGCTGTTGTCCAGGCTCCACC